>NC_056726.1:660131005-660361005 GCF_019279795.1 Protopterus annectens | reverse complement strand
TATTGTGATGATAATATAGGGACAGTACAATCAACATCACAGTTAGAAGTGTTTTTTACAACTATGCACTTTCAAGAATGTTTTTTACAACTATGTGCTTTTTTACAACTATGCACTTTTAAGAATGTGTATGCATACACATATACATTTTTTCTATATGTATATATTTATAGCCACATGGGCATGGCAGAATTGCCTTTATTTTTGGTATGAGTGGCTGTTAAGAGTGGTTGGCTTACATGCATCTATATATATATATATATATATATATATATATATATATATATATAGGCATGAAATTTTCTCGCTTGCTATTATATCATGTTATGCTTTGAACTGGGTCTTATTAAAGGGTTTGTAGACGTGGCATATAAATGAAGTTAAATGTAATTTTAAAAAATAATTATTTTTTATATTTTATATATATACATTTTTTTATATTCAAATAGGTAGACCTAAGCAGTGTATATATGACCAGTAGCTATTTATGTATATTGGTTTTAATATAATTTTAAGATATTTTCATATACACACAATCATGTTGGTTACACAGATTCATATACATGTGGGTGTGTGTCTAGAGATATATATGCATTATATTGCATTATGTTTTTAAATAAATAACATTTTGTGTGACACATACATATTTATATTTATATATATTCCTTGTAAATTATAATATGTTTTTATGATATCATTTATCATCATTATCATTATTACTTATTATTTTTATTTTTATTGTTTTATTATCTGATTTAATCGAGGATTTGATGTCATAATTAATTAAATAATCAATCAATTAGTGCATCAATTAGAACACTGTAATGTATTTAATGGGTGTTCTTGATGTTTTTCATTGTCTGATGAAGGTGGGCTTAGTCTCCTCACCAGCGCTTACAGTAATAAAGTCTTGTTGTTAGTGTTCGAAGTCTGCTGGCTGAGTTCGTTATTGCCACGTTTTGGTCTTTGCCCGTATAAGCCTAGCCAAGAGTTTAGCCCATGTTTAGATAAGTCAGCACCCAAAGCCCCTGTCCAGCAGTAACATTGCTGGAATCCCAGGGGTGTATTTTCTTTTTCTCATCCCGTTATACAGGTTGCACTTAAAAAGGGAGTCTCTGGAACACAAATCTGTCTCACCAAGTCTTATTGATATCACAGACCAGTTTGAGGTTGTGCGTACGGGTTGCTCGTGTGGAACTTGACTTGTGGATATGCATCAGTCCCATCAAGGTGGGGTCTGAAATTGCTTTGTATGCCAAGCAAAGGTAATTTCTGAGGAGTCTGTATGAAACTGAGTAGAGGGACAGGGCTTTTAGCCTATCTGTGTAGGGTAGATGTTTGAGGCCCTGGATTCTCCTGGTGAGGAACCTCTGTGGTCTCTCCAACTGCTCCATGTGCTTTGCGAGGCACATGCCGAAGGGGGCATTGTACTCAATAATTGGCCTTATTAGGGAAGAATACAGGGATGTTATGACCTCTTTGTCCCTGGATGAGATACCCCTATTTTTGAGGTGTGCCATGTAGAAAGCTTTCCGTACAATGGAAGCAACATGGTACTCAAAAGTCTGGTTGCTATCAACCTGGGTGCCCAAATCCCTCACTACTGACTGTGTACTTAGGACATTGTTATTAATGTGATTATATGTGGGGATGTCACTGTCTCCAAATGGGATGATGAGGCATTTTTTGTCATTGAGACTGAGGCAATGTTTCTGGCACCAGTCATTTGTTTAGGTGAGACCATCTTGGAGGACGTCCACATCACTTGGAGAATTGATGACTGCGCCCAGCTTCCAGTCATCTGAAAACTTGGTCAGCCATAGCTCACTGGTTTTGGCCTGCACCTCAGAGCAGTATATCCCAAATAACAGAGGCCCCAAGACCAATCCCTTGGGTACGCCGCACTTTATGGGTCTACTACTTGAGGTGGCTTCCCCTATTTTGATTAGTTGGTTCTATCAGTGAGCCACTTTGCTACCCATCTGGTAACATATGGATTGATGCCTAGTTGAGAGAGTTTACTATGCCCGAGTAAGGAATAGTGTTAAAAGCTTTGGCCAGGTCAAGGTAGGCGGTGTGCACCGTCTTGCCCTTATCCATGGCTTTGGTGTCTGTCTCAAAGAAGTCGACCAGATTTAACAGACATGACCTCCCCTTGACAAAGCCAAACTGTGTGGGGTTGAGTGTTTGGAGGTTGTCATTGTCCCTGTTAATGAGGTCTATGATAATCTGTTCCATGGCCTTGCAGATCAGGCTAGTTAGGCTGATGGGTCTATAATTTCCTGGATTGGTGGACACTCCACGTTTGTGTTAAGGGATGACAGTGGCTGTCTACCACACGGCTGGGACAAAGCTAGTACTCAGGCTTTGGTTGAATAGGGTGCCTAATGGTGCTGCAAGTTCATGACTGGTTCATGTAGGATGCAGCCTGGGATGCTATCGGGTCCCATGGAGGCTGTCTTTTTTGCTTTTGAGAGGGCAGTGATGACCTGTTCCCTAGAGATAAGGAGTGGGGACAGGTACTGATGTCCTGATCTACTAATGGGGGGGACAGAGGGGAGAAGTTTTCACTGAATTTGTCAGCCAGTAGATTGGCTATATCTACAGAATTTGTGTATTTGGTATCCTTGACCACCAGTTCTGTACAGATCTGGGTGCTTCCTTTCAGACTGCAGACATATGTGAAGAAGGCCTTATGATCATCTATAGTAGATCTGGCCAATTTGGATTCGATGTTGGCTTTAGAGGATTTCACTAGTGCTCTTATTTGCTTGTTCAGGCTAAGGAGAGATTGCTTCCAATTGGGCACCTGCTCCTTTTTGGTCCTCGACAGCAATATATTTCCTTTTGTTATATAGTTTATTTATTGCAGATGTCCACCAGACAGGTTTACTCGTCCTTGCAGAGGATGCTTTTGTCCTGTCAGGTATTCCTGATTCCATGCATCTATATAAATGCTCATATAGTACTTTGGTGTAGATTTGGATATTGTTACCAGTAACTACACTGGGGATCGGGGCTGTGAAGCTGCTTATACCATCCATCAGGAGGCTATAATCAGCTTTGGAGAAGTTTTTTATTTGACCCTAGCTAGAAGGGGGTCAGGGAAGATGGTGACTTTGAAAGTGACCGCTTTATGGTCGGATCTTACCAGGGAGGATGATAAAGTAGGGGTGCTGCATTGGTTACTCATGTTGGTTAATACCAAGTCCAAGATATTATCACTTATTGTGTGGGTATCGACTAGCTGTTCCAAGGCATTTGCATTGATTAAATCGAGGAATCTCTGGGCATTTGTGTTCTGGCATGAGTAGATTTTCCAGTCTGTGGTTGGGTAATTAAAGTCACCCAAGGTCACGGTAAAGGGTTGAATCTTGATAGATTTGAAGAGGTCCAGATAGGTGGAGTGGTCATCTTGAGTCAAAGTTGGGGGCCTGTAGCTAGCTATAAGTTGAATAGGGGTCTTGTCAATGTTTAACTGCACCTGGAGTGTCTCCTGTGCATCATATTGTTTGACCAGCCTGGAGGTGTGTGTGTCTTTAATATATATTGAAATGCAACCTTCTTTGGCTTTGCTGCCCACATTTTGGGGTCTGAATGTATAAGATGAGTAACCAGGTAAGGCTGTGGTGCTCTCCACAGCTTTGAACCAGGTTTCTGTGCATAAATGTCAGCATCTTCCAGGGCTAAGAATGCTTGTGATGGATGCAGTTTCATGTTTAGACTCCTAGCAGCATGACCTTTAATTTTCATTTTGTTTAAATTTTTATGTTGTTAGTATCAACCTCATAACTTTTCCTAAAAAATGCACTATGGGGGAGGCAAGGGCCTTTGCCAGAAGCCCAAGTGAGACAGATGCAGGCCGTCTCTAGCAAAGCATTGTGGTCTGTCAGTTATATCTTCCCAGGCTGTCAGGCACTGGATCCCCCTGGAACGACACCAGAAACTAAGCCAATTGTTAGTCAATCATTTTCTGTTTGTATTAAGGCATCATTGTGGTTGATGGTAGAATGCTGCTTAAGGCTAGGGACATACCTGCCTGGGACTCATTCAGCAAGCCCAGTAATATCTCTCTTCATATAGTCCAGAGAGGTGCGTCTCAAGTCACTCACACCAACATGGACTATAACAGAGTTATAACAGTGCCTGTTGTTGAGAGACTTGAGTGCATGTGTGATATGGCGGATTCTGGCACCTGACAAACAACTAACTGTGGCTTTCTCCTTGTGTTGTCTGGTGAGAGGCATATCTGTTTGTCTCACAATGGATTCTCCTATGACTAATTTGTTGGGTTTATGGTTAGGCCTTAGTGGTTTTGAAACACGGTGTGTGGACTATGCATGGCATGTAGTGTGGACAGTGGTGGAGTACTCATGTGTCCTGTGTTTTTGCCTCTGACATCTCCTTTGTTTGGGTTTGTTTTTGTTTAGAACCTCCCCATATGTGGATGTGTGTTGTGTCATTGTGCATGGTGTTTGAGGTGTAGTGATTGCATTGACCACCTTCTCAGTGCCAGATATACTGGCTTGTGAGCAAGAGAGCATAGACTCTAGCTTCTTTATGTAATTGCATCTCTCACAAATTGTGTTCCTAGGTGGTAGTAGTAGTAGTAGATGATTGTCCATGTACATCAGGCAGTTGCTGCACTGTCTCAGGATGCCCATATCAACCAGGCTGGCAGGAGAAACCGTAGGAAATTGTCCATCTGTATTTGTCAGAATATGAGGGAGAGAGGCCAGGGAGAGCTAAGGGGTAGCCCTAAAGCCCAAGTGCTTAAACGAAAACTAAGAGGCTTAGAATACACTTAAAATTTAAACAGGCTAAAAACAAGCAGCAATAAATGCAACAGAGAAGTTGCAATTGAACACTTTAGAGAACAAGTAGCAGAAAAAACAACATAGTAGGAGGAGGTAACACAAATAATGTAAATTTTTTTTTTTTTTTTAGTAAAGTAGAAAGGGAGAAAGGAGATAATCCAAGGTTAAGAAACTAAGGTGGTTGGCCTTCGTAAATGTTATATCTCTATTAGGTGGAATGAACTAATGACACTGGACTGGGAGGAGTGTCCCAGATCAAATTTACTGTAGGGGCGGGCAACTGTAAAGCTACCAAGTATACGACAAGGGGAGTTAGAATTTACTGGTGAAAATAAGCAGAGAAACCAAGGTTTGAGTGCAAATAACTGCAGAGGGAAAGTGAATATAGTGGAATGAGGTCAAGCAGAAGTTTGGACTGCAGGTCAGAGACCATGTTCCCTAATGAGGATTGCTAAATGGATTTAAAGTCAGGCTTTGGGGTGAGGGTTCCTTTTCAACCTCTTCACTGGCTGCACCTATTATAAAACTAGCCCAGCTCAGAGGTATGCAAAGAAGTTCAAAATAGCTTGAGTGGGGACTGCGGACAGTGTAATTATTACTTCTTTAACATTCTTTAAAATCAAACTACAGATGTTTGTAAGCAAGATCATTATAAATTTCCTATTGGTAGTGTGCTGTGGAATACATTACAATGTTTATTATTTTTCACTTTCCTCACAATCAAGCATCAAACATGGATACAAATAGCTATATTTTTGGGGTGGTGTAAGGAGGCATGCTATATATATATATATATATATATATATATATATATATATATACATATATATATATATATATATATATATATATATATATATATATATATATATATGTCTTGACAATTGTAAAATGAAATATATTGTGGTGGATATTTATTTTTTTTAATTTCACCCCATTCTGACATCAAAATGTTAGGAGACACAATGTGTATATATAGGAAAGCATCAATTTGAAATATGTTGCTTTTGTTCTTTTACTTTCATCCCATTCTAAAACCAGAGGTATACAGAGATGGTATCTATTTTTATCAGCAGAGTAAGAAGGCAGGTACTATTCACTAATATGATTTATGCATCCTTGTAAGCAGTATCATCTCATTCTATCGGGAATAACTATCTTCACACCTTTGGATAAAAAAACCTTTGACACAACTTATTTCTTCATTGAATGAAAAAAAAAACTGAATTTCTTTCCTTAGCCATGATTTTTGTTTAAGGCATCATTGGATTAAAAAGATTAAAAAAAAAAAAATGAAAGTGCACTATTGGCCATCTAGAGTCCCATGGCTCCTGGGGCCTGTGACCCTCCCTGACCTGCAACATAATTAATTTACTTCCTTCACAGTTATTGCAGTGTAGTCTTGGTCAGTTAGGGTATGTTTAAAGGACAGAGGGGAAAGGTTGAAGAGTAAAACAACATGGGTTAAAAAAATTAAATCTGGATGGTGTAGGAATGACAAGAAGAGGGAAATCAGAGGGGGTACTGAGGAGTGCGAGGGACTGGTGCTCCGTGGAAGACGCAGCATGGAATCTTTTGCTTAGAGTTCCATTTCACATAAGACCAAGCTTATTCATGCACATATGTCCATCATTAAGTTTCAGCTCCAGGCCATTCAGGCCCTTAATCCAGCCCTGTCAGTACTTCATCGATTACTCCAAAACCAACCTAATATGCATGCAGATCACTTGAAGAAATTCAGAAACACCCTTCTGCTGACCTAGTTACTAATGCTACTCTATATACCTCTGACTTCTGTGCCCATTAAAATGAGTGTACAGAGAGCTCCATATCAATATGCCATAATAATAATAATAATAATGAGGGTTCACGATAGCTGCTGGCTGATAGAGAGTTCAGTAAACCCCTATGGTAAAACTCACAAATGAACAGTCTTTATAATAACAAGAAAAAAGTACTTGGAAGATTTTATGAAGGCCAGCAAATAACTCAAATGTACCATTAAGAGGACCAAATCTGGATATCAACTGAAAGTAGCCACCTACTCCAAGGGTAACCCCAAGACTTTTTAGGGTGTGTGAAAGGTAACATCCAACACTATAATGAACTCCGGTTGAATGGTCCCCCTTTTCTGAACTGATGACAATAGCCAGCATCCTAGCTGACAAATTCAGCATTTTCACCCTTTCCTTCTTCTTCTTTCGGCTTTTTCCCAGTTAGGGGTCGGCACAGCGGATCACCTTGTCTGCACATGATTGGCAGTGGAGTTTTACAGTGTCGAGTTGCCAGCCCGGCGCCCAACCTTCCACAGAAGGCACATGCATGCATGCACTCACACCTAGGGCCAATTTAGAGTGTCCAGTCCACCTACAGCATGTCTTTGGGATGTGGGAGGAAACCGGAGCACCTGGAGGAAACCCACGCGACCACAGGGAGGACATGCAGACTCTGCACAGAAGGCATCCCAGCTGAGGATCGAACCGGAGAACCTCTTGCTGTGAGGCAGCAACACTAACCGCTTCACCACAGTGGTCGCCCATTTTCACCCTTCCCACTCACTTAAATACTCCACTTTAGTTACTAAACTGTCCTTCCTCCAGTTCAGTATAAATCAGGCCCTGGAAGCACTGTTAAAACAAAAAACAATAGGTCCATTGCTCCAGACAGTACACCAGGCTTTCGCCAGACATAGTATGAAGTACTTTTCCAAACCTCTGATAGACACTTCACCATGCCATTCCTGACCAGTAGAGAATGGTGACTGTGGTGTCACTGTAAAACAGCAATTCCACCATTGATCTTAGCAATTATTGTCCTATTAGCCTCACCACAGTCATCTGTAACATCATGAAATATATCTTGGAAAGTTTAATAAACAGTGAAATAAATCAGCTATGCTTTCTAAACTCTATACTCAATTTAACTTTGTAAAGGGTGCATCCTGTTTCCTCAGTCTGCCTAATTTCTTTGAAAATGTAACAAAAGCCATCTACAACATTCATTTTATTTATCTTGTTTATCTAGTCCTTGCTAAAGCCTTCATTATAGGTTCATAGGTGTGTACTAGGCTAATGGCCCTGGAGCCTTTACAAGACTAGTTCATAGGATTACCCTGGCATTGTGCCACCCGACCTTAGTTCCTAGTGCCTCTGTTGAGTAGAGCCACTGGAATGATCCCTGGGGCGAATTTTCTATTTCCCATCCACTCATCAAGATTTCTCTTGAAGAGGGCCAGTGAGGTGCTCTGCTTGACATGTATGGGAAATCTATTCCATAGCATGGGCAGTCTCTGGGTTATGAACCTTTCCCTCCAGCATGTTCTGTTACGTTCTGTTACAGTTCCCTGATGTGGAATTATTTACAGAGAGCAGTAGTTTAAACATACCCACCATGCCACACCATGGATTGCAAATGCATATAACAGTAGGTGGTACCTTCTCATCTAAAAAGCTTGTCACTGCTAGAAACCATTATTGCTCTGATCTGGCTCCCTTTCTCTTTGGCATCTTCTAATCTAATGTCAAAGCATGTGACAATGGTCTACAGTTAACTAAATTTGCCAAAGACTGATAACTTGGTGCTATTTGCTCCTCCACAGACATGCACATCCTGCAGGATGGGGTTGCCAAAACCAACAACTGCATGCCAGTCATCTCCTTCAGCTTAACATGAACTGTAGTATAAGTTCCCTTTGGGAAATAAGTCTGTCCTACTGATTGCTACATAAATGGGCCCATGACTGACAGAGGTGCCAATTTTATGTCAGACCTGCTGGCTTGTCTATGGATGCACTGTGGGGTGAAGCACCTAAAGACCACCCCCTACCATCCCCAGACTAATGGTCTTGTTGAGAGGTTAAACTCTTCACTCAAGACCATGCTACAGACATTTGTAGACTAGTTGAAGAGGGAGTGGGACAAATATTTGCCCCATCTGTTATTTGCTTAGAGAGAGGCACCCCAGGAATCCACAGGTTTTTTACCATTTGAGTTGCTGTATGGGCATAGGGAGAGGGGACCTCTAGATCTGATTCAAGATGAGTGGCATGGTGAGTGTGAATCCCACAAGGAGTCTGTTGTGGCATGTGTCCTAAATCTCAGGACAGTGAGCTCATGGGCTTGGCCCAGGAAAATTTGGCAGAAGCCCAACAGCAGAAAAAGGTCTGGTATGACAGGAATGCTCGAGCTAGAGAGTATGCTGTGGGGCAGCAGGTAATGGTTCTTATTCCTGTCAGACACAACAAGCTGCAGGCAGCTTGGGAGGGACCCTTCAAAGTGGTAAGGAAGGTCAGTGATGTTAATTACATGGTAGAACTGCTAGGCAGGAGGCAGGGGCAAAAACTGTACTATGTAAACATGATGAAACCTTACCATAATAGTGAGGCCCTGGGCTAAGTATTTGCAATACAAAGCAGGAGGTGTCTAAGGGGATCTATGGCTGCAGGGAGCCAGCCAGCCAAATCCCAAATTACTATGGTGGATCCTAGGTTTGCAGGCATATGATAGGACAGAGAAGGACTGTACTGGGGTCAGCAATGCCAAGACAACTGGAATCTCAAGACAGGGAATGGGGGTAAGGTAATCCCAGACAGTCACTCCTCTCAAGCAATGCTTCTCAAGGGTCACTTGAAAAACTAGCTTGAGTTTTCGGTGGGGGGTGTCACAAAAGAAAATATTGCCACCCAGCTGTCTGGAATTTTGTAAATAATTATATGTCATTTGAGAATATTAATATGATTTATATAGAACTGTGACAGAAGGAGATACTGTCAGCACAGCTATCTGGAATTTTGTCAATAGTTATGTCATTTGTGAATATCAGTAGGATGCAATTGCATGTGTTACCCCTCTGTTAGAACTGTTTGTTATATTGTATCGAAGTGTGCTGAAGAGTTTTTAATACACTATTTTAATTGTTTAGATGTATGTATTTTAACAGATTAACTTGCAAAACTTAAGAATAGTTGAGACTGAGGTACTCTATTGCTAGGCCATAAACAAGAGATGTTATCATTCAGTTTCAGTCAACAGGAGACAAGATGTCTGCACTAGGGGACTCTCTGTGTTGCCTCGAAAGAGGGATAATTACTAGGCTTGAGATGTAGAAGTATTTTATTGTTCTATGACTTCCAGGATCTGCAAACATCTGAAGCCTATGTATTTTCACAGGGAGATGCTAAATGCTGGCAGTTTCTAGCAATGGTTGTTTTTGAGCCTGGGAACTGAACTCATTTGACAAAAAGTGATGTCATGCTGCATGTATCCCAGCAGTAATATTTGATATTAATTTAAGAACTCACTGAGAGAGTGACTGTGCATTTTATAGTTTGTCTTTGACCTGCCATCAGCTAGAAGAGCCATTCACCATAGTTGCCTTGCTGTAACAGTAAGTTAACTAGGGTACAATAATTTCTTTTAGATTCGGTAAGGAATATAGTCAAGATTAGTTGAGATGTTTTCTGTATTTATTTGAGACTGTCCTGCAATGTTGTTTTAAATATTTCATGTGATTTTGAACTCTGAAGTCGCTGTGAATACATATTTAGTATTGTCTTCTTCTTTTATTATTTATTATTAAATATATTTAAATCTTTCAACTGTAGCTGGTCTGTCTAGAGATATTTAAGCTTTTAGAGTACTTTCAGATCTATTTAGTGACACTGTGGGCTTCTCCTAATAACCTTGCTCTTTGTTAAACTACTGTTTGGATCAATAGCAACATTACACAATATGATTGGACACCCTTTGTTAAGGGCCTTAAAGTAGCTGATAATTAGTGCCTGGTGGAGGTGCAAACTACCTTATAGTCTGTGCAAAAGGGGACATAGCTAGTAAACCTGTGGTAGCCTTTCCCAGGTGTGTGTGTGTGTGTGTGTGTGTGTGTGTGTGTGTGTGTGTGTGTGTGTGTGTGTGTGTGTGTGTAAATCAAATCTGTGTGTGTGTGTGTCAGCTACTTGGGCAGGGACACAAAGCACTAGTTGAACAGAGAGGGTGCTGGAGGTCTTGGTTTAGCCATTCAGCTGAGATCTCAACCCTATAGCTTTGCCAGTTGGTAGTCTTATTGGGGATATGGAGAAGGAGGGAGAAAGCAGCCCCAGACTGACTGTGGTCTCTCTGTGCTCTTAAGAGAAATTTCAATTTACTGTGTGTACTTACCATGCTCCCAGTGTGTATGTTCCCCACTGTTGCCAGTTGTGAGGATTGAGGCTCCTTGATTACTGGGCCAGTGCTGGGGCATAACATATTAATTGGTGGTCAGTGGTGGGACATCCACATCACAATTATCTATTATTTTTAGTTAGGAAATCCTATTATCTTACCAAATTAACTGACGAGGCTATATGCTCTGGGTCAAGGGACAGCATAATTCCCCTTTACCCTTCAGGCCAAACATAGAAGGCAGTGCACTTTTTGGAATGTACTACTACAAATACCTTGCCCAGCAAGAAAGACCACAGCATTTTCTAACTAAAAAAATATTCAAAGGATTGCATTCCCTTCTCTTTCTGGCGAAATTAAAGCACAGACACTTTTGTGCCAGCTTACATATGATGATCTTTGCCTTAATGTCCAGGCTGTAAAGGATCAAGGCTACTAGACCTGTTCCTCCTTGGAAATACTAGTAAAACTAAACTATTCACTCAAAAGACCTCAACCTTCAGCACAACATAAACAAGATATCCTGGAGAGAGAACTTCTTCTGCCAAAGAATGTCTTACCCATAGAACAAGCTCCCTTGCAGGTCAAACAAAGTAACACAGTGGTCTTCTTTAAATTAAATTCTATTATAAAAATCACTCAAGCAAGCAAAGAAACAATTATTGTCTAATGCCTCAGCAACATGCCTTTATAGTCATGACTACTGAAACCTGGCTAAAGGCTAATAAAAAAATGAAGAAATTCTTCCACCTGGCTGCATTGTCCTCAGGCAGAACAGACTCAACAAAAATGGGGGTGGAATTGCCATCTTCTATCAAAACTACATAGACATTTCATTACATAAAACCCATCCATCACCTCTTCAAAACACTGACATTTTTATATCCATACTGAAAATTAACAATAACAAAAAAAATTATAAATACCTATATTCCACCTGAAACCAATGTTGGCACTGCTAAAAATTATTTCATTGGGTATCTAAGAATATCCTTATGAGACAATTATCTTAAGAGACCTTAACATAGATTGACTTAACAGTTAAAATAAATTCCTCTAATAACAATATAAGTTTACAAGGCTTGACATAGCTTATAGCTACCCTTATCACTATAAGAGCAGTAAGAGAGAAATCACCCTAGGCTAAATCCTATTCAACTCACTAAATACAATACATTCCCCTGTTTCACTTGCAGACACTTTGAGTGACCACCTCCCAGCTTATAAAATTAGAGATGAATTACCCATACAGAAACAATGCCAATACAATCAAGGTAGGAATCTCTCATCCTTTAACAAAGAATCTTTCTTCGCTGATCGAAAGCTGTTTAAATAGAGAGATTTACTCACTGTGCCTCTAGATGAGGCATTAACTGCATTTAACTCAACCTTACTTAAGGCCCTAAAAAACAAATGCCCCATTAAGAACTAAAATAATCAATTACAAGCCATTAGCTTACTAAAGAAACAAAATTGCTATTAAAAAATGAGAAAGATTACAGAAGTCCTGGAAAAAGAATAAAACAGATAGTAACCTATAAATCTTTAAGTAAATTAGAAAATATTACCAAAAGCAAAATAAAACAGGATAAAACAAATCTTGTATCACAAACTTACAAAATAACAAAAAAACTAATGTGAAGTATTTTTGGCCATCCATTAACCACCTCCTACATCCATGTCAAACCAAACATCCATTCTCATCCATCAATGATGATTCCACTCATATCACCTCACAGTTTAAGTTCTAGTATATATAGTCACCTCTGTTTTGACCAAATCATCTCCAGTTACTATCCCAAAACACACCAACAATGACAAATCTGATATATCATCCTCATTTTATCCAGCCTCAACTTCCACTATCAAAAATCTGCTTTGTCAGTTAAAAACACCACCTTAGCCCCTGATAATTTACCCTCACAATATCTAGAATTTGCAGCAGAAGCAAAAACCTACCAATACTCATGAATGAACCATCAAAGAAATATATGTACCCAGCTTATAGAAGGAAATAGAAGAAGCCTATATTCTGCCATTACATAATGGAAAAGTCTCTACTGAACACCCTAACTACAGGCCAATAGGTTTCCTGTCCACTTCTCAAAAATAGTTAAAAAACACATTCATTCTCAACTCATCAAATTCATAATAGATAATAAACATCCAGCACCCCTCACAACATGGTTTCTGTCCACATCAAAGCAGTACCACAACGTTTTTCAGCATTATCTCAAATGTAAATCAGCATAAAAATGATAGTAACTTGATATCAGCAGTTTTCCTTGATCACTCTAAAGCTTTCCTTAGAATTTCTCATACTCTTCTTATTAAAAGAGTCTCTACACTAGGTTTTCTTAATCCATCAATTAGTTGGTTTGAAGACTGTCAAACTAATAGATGCCAAGTAGATAAATGGAAACTCTCTTATTCCACATTTTTTCAGTTGATGTCCCCAGTGATCTATTTTTGGCTTTCTACAATTCAGCATATTCATTAATGAGCTTCACAAAGCCACAACACGTGCAACAGTCATGTAGTATGTAGATGCTGCCACACTAACCTGGTCAGAAAAAAGTCTAGACAAGCTAAAAGAAATCACCTATGAATCCCTCCACAATGTGGAAAAATGGCTCACTAGCTCTCAACTCTTGTTAAACCTGATACATCTAAATTAATATTTTTCACCCCAAGACAATTTCTGGCGCAAAATTCACAATTTACTTTAACCTCACTAAATCAAACCAGGACTTAATAAATGTCCAGTACAAAGCTTCTAGGAGTAATGATAGATGAAGATGTCATTTGTCCTACACATAAAGGAAACAATCAAAAGAAAAAAAATCAGAAATTGAGAGCATTATATAGAATTAAACCATATCTCATCCCAGCAACTGAAAAACAACTGGAATCCTCCTTATTGCTCCCATGTCTATTATATACTGCTCCAAAATTTACAGACTTGCAGATCACAATATTTTCTCTTTATAGAGCAATGCTATAATGAGGTTGCTAAAATTGCAGCTATCATGTCTTGAAAAATCCCATCATTGCCTCTCCGTAAAGATTCTATCTTGGCTTGAACTTCCTCACTAACTGGCAAACTCACAAATAGTAATTGTTATCTTGCAATCCACATTGAAACAAGTAATCTCATTATATTCAACTTCCAATTAATACACTGCATTATTTTATTTTGCCTTCATCTGGAATCTGTTACTTCTATGGCTTCATTTCCTTGTAACAGTTGTAGTACATTACTTGTGTTTTCTCTAGTAGTCCATAGAGATATGATTCATCTGTTTGACTGATGATTTCTTGTGCATATGATGCTCATCATTTCTTGTGCATGTTTTGTTATCTGATTGCTAGTGCTTCACCTTAAACTATGCCATCTTTTCTGTAGGTCTGATTTTTCAAAATGTACTATTTTGTATTTGTATTTCTTTTTGCACTGATTTAAGACCATCTTAGTGTATTCATCTAGCCTTGTCAAGTCCATGGTAATCCTTTTTACTTTGTGTGTCTCGGCTTCCTTTTTACTTTGTGGGTCTCAGCTATCTAGTATGTTTTTGTGCCATCAGGCATTTGAGCTGCAGTGTCTTTAATAAATACTATGAAAAGTGGCAGAACTGACAATCACTTTGCCTGAAAAGATTTGAAGCCTGCATAAACTAAAGCACTGCTGGTGATTACCTGCTGGGTGAGCAAACCAATATTTTTGTCTGTGATCATTTAGAGCTGCTTTCTGTTACCTGCTCTATTTTGTTTTCTGTTTTAAGAAATCTGCTTGGCCTGGTGTTTTTGTTCTATGTGAATGGTGGGCACAAATTATCTAGGCTGCTCATTTTACATACTTTTTCAATTGGTTACAATTGTCTCTTCAGTGATACTTAAATGCTCAGTGAAATTCTGGGCCTCTGTCTTTGTCTGAAAAGATCAGAAGCATGCATAAACTAAAGCATTGCTGGCTATTTTCTGCTGTTTTCCACGTACCCTCTTGTTTGCTGATTTGCTTTTTAAGCTTGGTGACTTTAAGCTACTCTTCCCTACTGTAAATTGAACATAAACTCCTCCCACTCTACACTGCTGTTCATATCCTAAATTATTTATTTAACTTTCATTCCTACACTGCTGTTGATATCCTGAATTATTTGTCTTTCCTTGTGCTTTTATTGAAAACATGCATTTTGCCTCCCATTGTCTGTTCTACTTGATCTGACTGTATTATCTAGCTAGCTGTTGGATAAAGTAGTGTTTTTTGCATTATAGCAAACAATTGCTTTTACACAAAAGATGTCATTGGATTTTCCATCTAGTAACCTGGGATGTAGCCTGATCTGTTGAGGTCGGGGAACACTTGAGATTACTGAATGTGGTTTTATTGGCTGGAGGGCTTATTAATCAGCTTATCTTGTTTTTAGTGCCTTTATAAATACTGTGCAGTTGAGTGGCTGTTAGCTCATTTATTCAAAGAAAAGTACCTTTATTGGATAATCACACTTTTATAAGCTGTATCTATATCTTGAAGTTTGTTTGTGGTAGCATTTCACTCCTGACAGTCCTTTACTGCACTTTTGCATTGGGAGGACTGGGATTGTTCATCTGGTGGCAGTAGGTGTTCACCTGGTCTAGCTGAGCTGGGAAACACACAAAAGGGCTGTAAATATTTTTGCACTTCTCTTGATTTGTACTGTTCTGATAACTAGTTGGACGTCCCCCAGTCTAGGCCAGTAATCAAGGAGCCTCAGTCTTCACCACTGACACTGGAGAGGGATGTTCACATGGAATACAAATGGATATACTGAGCATATCCAGATGCAGACTTCTGTGCAACAAGCCCAGATTCTCTTAAGAGCACACAGGGAACACAGTCAGCCTGTGGTCTGGATTTCTCTATGTGTCTCCCTTCAGGTCCCCAGTAAGACTCCCTACTGCTCCAGGTTCAGATTTAAGTCCTCAACCAAGTGCCCAAGCCACATCTTTCACCATTCTCTCTGTGAAACCAGCTTTGTGCACCTGCTCCAAGTAGCTCTCTCACACACACACACACACACACACACACACACACACACACACACACACACACACACACACACACACTGAGATTTGATTTTCACACACATACACACACACCTGGGAAAGGCTGACATAGATTTACCTGCTGTGCCCCCTCCTGCTAAGACTATAAGGTAGTTATCATTTCCACCAGGCACTACACATCCAGCTACCTAAGGCTCTTGCAAGGGTACCCAATAATACTGAGTGAAATTAATATTACTACAGATGGTAATGTTGACCAAACAGCAAGGCTTTCAGGAGTGGCCAGAGTTATCACCAAATCGATATATGCAAATGCTCTCAAAACTGAAATATTTTTCTAAAAGGACAACCCACAATGAGAAGTTTAAATATATTTAATAATAAATAATAAAAGAACAGGAAAATATTAATTATCTAGTTACAGTAAACACCAGAAATTCAGTCGCAGGAGATATTGAAAATAACACAGCTGGAAAGAGGCACACAGTTACAGAAAAATAATACTTATTCTCACCATACTTTCCTAACTGATTTAGAGAATTACTATCTCTGGTCACTTACTAACAAGGCAAGATGAAGTAGGTGAGTGGCCTTCCCCCTTTGTCAGATTACAGGAACAGAATTCTCCTGAGACTGCAGTCTCCTCTAATATTAAAATATTATTTCTGTACAGAATGACATCACATACATGTGGTCATTTGACTTCTGGTTCCCATGCATCCCATTGCTAGAAGCTGTCAGGGTTTAGCACCTCTGTGTTACCATGCACACAGATAGAGCTTTGCTTAGATCTGCTGCCGCTCCTGAAAGTCATAAAACCATGTTAACACTTCTGCTCCTCCTACAGAACTACTAAGCCAGACTTCTTACAGACATTGCATCTCTGGCTTCATTCAAAACTGTGAGATAACACCTTTATGGCCTAGACCCAGTAGTTTAATTTTCTTACTATTTTTGAAGTTTGAGAATAATCTTTTCTCTTCCAGTATCTTCTATCAAAACATTTACATTTAATTCAGTTACAATAATACATGTGCATTTTCTTTCCAATGGTGCAAACTGTTCAGCACAAACATCTGTACAAAACAGTTTGATATACAAATGACATAATTATTTACTAAACTCCAGCTAGCTGTGCTGGCTTACACATCCACTGCCCTACTTCTCTTGGCATGGCTGGCAGTAGCTCCTATTGTCTCACCTAGATAGCATAGACTAGATTCAGACCCGCTGAATCTAGTCTGTTATTGATGCACGTAAGCATCAAACCAGCCATCTTACATTAAGAAGAGCTCCCCTGCATCCTTGCAGCAAAAGAGAGTGGATCCAGCTTTGACTGAGCTGTGGGTTGCTGGAGGAAGGTTCATTGTGTGCTTTCCTGTTGGTAGATTAGCTTAAAAATGTCTTAATTTCACCTGTATTTAAGCCTTGTGTTTGTGCGTTGCAGCGCACCACACAACAGGGGTTAGGGGTATCCTGTATAGATGTAACCACATTGAAAATTAATTTTCCCAAGACATCTGTCAGCAGAACCCTTCCAAGCTTCCTACTGCACTACAGGCACACTAGCAGCATTGCCACACTTATCATCCATAGCCTTCAATAGAACAAGCACCTTTGTTAGTCCTAGCGCAAAAACTGGTCAAACTAGCCCTATCCCTTCCCTAATAGTACATACAGTAAAAACCTGCAATAATGGATGGGCAGTTTCCTGTCATTTCACTGGCCACTCAGATTGACATTGGCATGCTGATGCAACATAGTAATTGCTTCACGTATACTGACAACCACTTACTCTTAAAACAAATATCCTATTGATATAATTATACTATGAAATTGGAATCAGTTCTCTCACATAACATTCTGGACATCAAATAGGTTCATAGGTAGGTACTAGGCTATCTGCTCTAGGGCATTTATAAGCCTAGCCAGAATGTGTTGGCTTTCGCTTCCCTTTTAGATTAGATTCCTGAGCCTCTGTCCAGCAGGGCCATAGAAGTGATCCCAGGTGTAAATTTACGATTTCCCATCCACTCATCAAGATTTCTTTTGAAGAGGGCCAGTGAGGGGCTCTGCTGAACATGGATTGGGATTCTATTCCAGAGCGAGGGAAACCTCTGGGATATGAATCTATCCCTCCAGCATGTCCTATTTATTGTTGTGCTGAGGTTTAAATCCCTAGAGCGTGTAGCTCTAAGGGATTTGGATTTCTTGAGTTGGAGCATGTCCATTAATTCCGGGTTAGACATGGCCTTGTACGTCAGGCAGAGATCGCCTCTGAGTAGGCGGTAAGCAACTGAGTAGAGCTGGAGTTTCTTTAGTTGAGCTGCATAGGGCATCTGTTTGAGGCCCACGATCCTCTTGGTGAGGTACTTTTGGAGTCTCTCTGGCTGTTGCAGGTGTCGGTTAAGACACATCACAAATGGGACATTGTATTCAATTATGGGCCTGATGAGCGATGAGTAGAGGGGAACAATGACCTCTGTTGATCTAGATATATGAACCCTTTCGTGATTAGGTGGGCTATATAGAAGGTTTTTCTAACCACTTTGGCAATGTGATTATCAAAGGAGAGGTTGCTCTCTACTTGGGTCCCCAGATCCCTAATTACATCTACTACACTTAGTGGATTACCACCTATGTGGTAGTTTGTGGGCACATTGTTTTTACCAAAGGGGATGACTAGGCACTTTTTGGCATTTAGCTTGAGGCCATGGTTCTGACACCAGGTATCTGTCTCCATGAGACCCTTCTGGAGGATGCTTGTGTCAGCCGGAGAGTCGATTATGGCTTCCAGTTTGCAATCATCTGCAAACTTGGTCAGCCACAGTCCTCTCGTGCTTGCTTGTACTTCAGAGAAGTATATACCGAACAAGAGGGGTCCCAGGACTGAGCCCTGTGGGACCCCACTTGTAACCGGTTTGGAGTCAAACATGGCACCCGTAACTCTGACCATGTGGGTTCTATCCCTGAGCCAGTTTGCAACCTATCTCGTGACATAGGGGTTGATATTCAAGCTGGTAAGCTTATTTATAATGCCAGAGTGGGGTATTGTGTTGAAGGCCTTTGTGAGGTCCAGGTAGGCTGTGTGGACTACCTTTCCCTCATCTATGGCCTTGGTAACTGTTTCAAAGAAGTCAACTAGGTTTAAGTGGCAATATCTGCCTTTAACAAAGCTGAATTGGGTAAGGTCCAGTGTCTGGAGGTTCCCAATGTCTTTGTTTATGAGATCCATGATGATGCGCTCCATAGCTTTGCAGACCAGGCTAATCAGGCTTATAGGTCGATAGTTCCCGGGATCCGTTGTGGCGCCACCTTTGTGGAGCAGGATATCTGTTGCTGTATGCTATTCTTTGGGTACATATCCTGTAGTAAGGCTGAGTTTGAACAGTGACTTTATGTGAGGGTTCAGCTCTTTTTGGCGCTCGTGTAAGACGCAGCCCGGGACACCATCCGGTCCCATTGATGCTGTGTTTTTTGCTTTGGAGAGGGCTGATTTCACCTGTGTGTCTGTGATGTCTGGGAGACTACATTCTTCTGGGACAGACACTGGCCCTTTCTGGGGGGAAGGGGGGCTAAAGGTTGCCCTGAACCTGTCCGCTAGGATGTTGGCAATGTCAGTGGGTTCAGTGTATTTTTTGCCATTTTGCACCAGCTCAGAGCAAATCTGAGAGTTGCCACCTAGATTCTTGACATAGCTAAAGAAGGCCTTGTGATTATATTTAGAGTCTTTGGCGATTTTTCTTTCAAAGCTGGCCTTTGATGATTTTATGAGGGATCATAGTTTCTTGCTAATACTGATCAGGGATGCCTTCCCTTTTGGGATTTTGCTCTATCATGTAATAGTTTCCTCCTTCTGTTGTATAGCTTATTTATGGCCAGGGTCCACCAGACTGGTCTCCTGTTTTTGGAGGAGTGAGTCTTGGATTTACTTGGGATGGCTCGATCCATTCATTCCTGTAGGTGCTCATAGAATGCATTTGTAAAAGATTCTGCGGTTTGGGCAGCATTTTCCATTTGCCCAGGGGCTTTGAAGCTTTCCACCTCGGTCTTGAGAAGTGTGAAGTTTGCTTTTGAGAAATTTTTCACAGTGGTTTCCTTGGCTGGGGGTGGGGTCAGGCTGTGGATGTCCAGTGTGATTAGTTTATGGTCTGATCTTACCAACGAGGGGTTTACCTCTGGTATGGAACATTGAGCCCCCATGTTGGTGATGACCAGGTCCAATATGTTGTCCCCTCTTGTGGGAGTGGTGACCAGTTGTTCCATGGCGTTTAAGTTTATAAACTTTAGGAACCATTGGGCAAAGGAGTTGGGACTTGAGTAGTTTTCCCAGTCAATGTTTGAGTAGTTGAAATCACCCAATATCATGGAGTTTGGTGAGACCTTCATATTCTCCAATGTTCTCAGGAATGCCGAGTGGGGGTCCTGAGACAAGGTGGGTGATCTGTAGCAAGCTACAAACTGAAAAGCAGTTTTTCCCACTGTTAGTTGCACATGGATGGTCTCTGATGCCTCATGCAGTGCCACTAACCTGGAGGTGTGGGTATCCTTGATGAAAATGGATACTCCCCCCCACCTTTTGTATTTCGGTCCAAGTTCTGGGGCTGAAAATCATGGTATGAGTTATATCCTGGTAATGCTGGGGTGCTCTCTGGAGCCTTGAACCAGGTTTCTGTTACTGCACAGATATCGATTTTCTCCATTTTAAGGAGTGTCTTGAGCGTGTGCATCTTGAGGTTTAGACTTCTGGCATTGAGTAGCATTACCCTTAGTTTTTTGTTTCTTGTGTTGTCTATGGAGGTGGGATTGTCTTTTGAGCCTTGCCTAAAAAAGGCACTATGGGGGTGGCAAGACCCTTAGCCAGTATTCAAAAGCCTAAGGGTGACAGGTCCAAGTCATCCCTAGCAAAGCAACGTGGCTTGTCGAGCATGTCATCCCAGGCCGACAGACACTGGTTCCCTTTGAATGACACCAATAGCTTAGCCAATTGTTAAAATTGATCATTTTGTCTTTATACTGTGGCATCATTCTTGGTGAGGATAAGATGCTACTCAGGGTCAGGGTCATACCAGCCTGGGCTACATGATCAGAGAGCTCCTCTGTCTCTTTTCATGTAATCCAGGGAGGTACGTCTCAGGTCATTCACACCAACACAGAGTCATATTTGTACTTGCTTTGGAGTGACCTGAGTGCTTGTGTTATGTGGCAGATCCTGGCACCTGACAGGTAGCTTACAGTGACCTTCTCCTTGTTCAGTCTGGTGAGCGGGACGTCAGTGTGCCTGACAATTGAGTCTCCTAGTACTAGTGTATTTGGTGTGTTATTTAGCCTTAAGAGCTGCGACTGTGTGGCACACTGACTTTGTGAAGTATGTCAGCATACGTACTTCACCTCTCACACAAAGTGAGGTCATGACACATAAACCCACATACTCAGAGGTACTCGCTTGAAGCCTACGAAAAGATCAGAGACCTCTCAAATGTAAACCACTTGCACACACTGCTATGTAGATAGAAACCACTACACATAACACATGCACCAGTTTCTCAGCAAATAAGCCCCTAAGACAAAAACACCTCAAAACCTAATGTCTTCTTCATAGGCAACTCCACAGTGAGACATACAGATGCCCCCCTCACCAGGCTGGCAAAGAGAAGGTCATGGTCTGCTGCCTTTCAGGTACAAGGATTTGTCAATCACATATGCACTCACGTCTCTCAACAACAATTGCCATTATGACTTTGTCATAGTCCATGTTGGGGTGAATGACTTGAGCTGTACCTCTCTGGACTATATGAAGAGAGACATGACTGAGCTCTCAGATTGTGTCCCAGGCATGTATGACCCTAGCCCTAAGCAGCATTCTACCTTCACTCAGGATGATGCCACAATATAAAAAAAAAATGACTGACTTCAACAGTTGTCTTCGCTTGTGGTGTCAGTCCAGGGATATCTATTATCTGACAGCCTAGGAAGGTGTGGCCGAAAGACCACGCTGCTTTGCCAGAGATGGTCTGCACCAGTCTCCTATAGGCTTTCAGATACTGGCAAAGTTGCTTGCCTCCCCCATAGTGCCTTTGTTAGGCAATATCAAAACAACACAATTTCTGATGTAACAAAATCCACTTGAGACAAACTCAAGGTTCTGCTGCTTAATGTTAGCAGTCTAAACATGAAACTGCACTCCCTGGAAGCACTTCTCACCTTGGAAGATGCTGACATTGTGCTGTCACTGAGACATGGTACAAGGCCCGAGAGCACCCTAACCATGCAAGTCAGCAATGTCTTCCACATATTCAGACCTGAAAATGAACATGAAAGAACCAAAGGTGGAGGTGTATCCTTCTTCTTTAAAGCCAAGTACACCTCAAGACTGGTCACACAGTACAACTCTCTCAGAGTAGTCCATGTGCAATTAACTATAGGCAAAATACTCCACTACATCATTGCTAGCTATAGGTCCCTCACTGTGAACCAGGAAAAGCACACTGCTTACCTGGACTTACTGGAGTCACTCGCCATACACCCCAACACGTTAGTCATGGAAGATTTCAACTATTCTTCCATCGACTGGGTGACACATGAGCATGAACATGCTTGCCCAGAGGTTCCTGGACTTTAATACAAATTCTCTGGAACAGATAGTCTGCATGCACAAGGGGCTTAAATGTCTTAGACATGGTGCTCACCAGCATGGGGGGGGGATCAATGCCCTCCTCCCTGTGTGATGCCCTCCCTGGTAAGTTCGGACCATAAACCAGTCTTGTTCAAAGTAACTATTGTTCCTATCACCACCACAAGAGCAGAAAAAACTAGAAATCTTTTCCAAAGCAAACTACAATCTACTAAGCAATGTAGTAAACTGTTTTATACTCCCCACAATCACAGACAATGACTCCTATGCAGAGGTGTACACAAATGCCCTATATAAACACTTTAGCAGCTGTATAGACTTGGCTGTGCCTGATCAGATTAAAACCAGGCCCCCCCCCCAAAAAAAAAAAAACAAGCTACCCTGGTGGACCTCAAGTATAAACAGATTATATAACATAAGGAAGAAACTGATGTGTAAGAACAAGAGGAAACTGACTCCGCAGAGGAAGAATTCCCTCCACAGCCTGAACAAGCAAATCAGAAATCTTGTAAACCCCTCTAAAGTTAATTACAAAGGTAAAATAGCATCCCTAGCTAAGGGTAATCATATGGCATTCTTTAATAACATCCAAAATCTAAATGGGAATGCCCAGCTATGTGCCAGTCTGGTGGTAAATGGTACCACTCATACTATACTGGAGGAAATTGCCAACCTGCTAGCTGACAGATTTGGCGCACCTTGTCCCCACCAGCCATACCTCAAAGCATACCTGACATCAGTCCTCTGCCTAGTATCTCTAGAGATCAGGTCATATTTGCACTCTCCAAGGCCAAAACATGGCCTCAGTTGGACCAGGTAACATGCCAGGATGCTTATTAAGCAAACTAAAACAGGACCTAGTGGACCCACTTGGTGTTCTCTTTAATCATAGCCTGAGAACTGGCTTTGTTCCAGCAGAGTAAAGAACAGCAGCAGTAATCCCCTTGCACTAAGGAGGGGCCATCACCTGACCCTGGGAAGTATAGACCCATAAGCCTAATTAGCCTCATCTGCAAGGCCATAGAAAGAATCTTCATGGACCTTAACAACAAGGACGTAGGTAACCTTCAAACTCTAGACCCAACCCAGCCTGGCTTCTTTAAAGGTAGAACCTGCTTATTAAACCTAGGAAACTTCTTTAAGAAAGTCACCAAAGCCCTGCATGAAGGTAAGACAGTGCATACTGCCTATCTTGAAGTAGCAAAGGCTTTTGACACAACCCCCCACTTGAGTATCATTGAAAAACTCTCCCAACCCTTATGTCACTAGATGGGTAGTAAATTGGGTTGCCGACAATATACATACTGTCAGAGTTGATGACCCCAACTCTACTGGTAGACTGGTCACAAGTGGCATACCACAATGATTTGTGCTGGGCCCTTTACTGTTTGAAATCTATTTCTAAGAAGTCCATGCTAACATAGATGACCTTTGGCTTACCAAGTTTGCTAATGATTGAAGATTTGATGCAATCATTGAGTCCCCTAATTATGTTAATATATTACAGGAGAGGCTAACACAGATAAATGACTGGATCCAAAGCCACAGTCTAAAACTAAATGCAAAAAAAGTGCATTATTATCCCCGAGTAGAATTTCCTGCTAATTATAATATTGACAGCACCCCCCCCCCCAAGTTCAAATCCAGTGGTGCAAGATCTGAGAACACAGGTAGATGCAATCTGAACTTCGACCACCACAGTGGTAAGGAAAGCCTTCTGTGTTGCACATCTCATAAGTAAGGGCATCGCATCCAGGTCTAAGGATGTTATAACTCCACTGTACTTGACCCTCATCAGACCATTAATAGAGTACAATGCTCCCTTCTACATGTACCTCACCAGACATCTGCAGCAGCTGGGTAGCTGGAGAGACCAAAGAGGTTTTTCACCAAGAAAATAAAGGGCCTCTAAACCATGACTTATGTGGATAGACTGAAAACCCTGTCACTGTACTTGGTATCATATAGGCTGCTGAGAGGTGACTTGTGCCTGACCTACAGGGCAGTCTTTGACCCTGCCCTGATGGATGTGCTGCACATCCGCAAGTCAAATGGCACAAGAGTCACTTGCTCTAGGCATCTTAACCTATCCTGTGACATTAACAGAACATGCTGGAGAAATAGATATATCTCTCAGAGATTGCTATTACTCTGGAATAAACTTCCAATTCACATGAAGCAGAGCTCCTCACTGACTTTATTCAAGTGTAACCAGGACAAAAGGATGGGAGACCACAAATTCACCCTGGGGGGTGACACTTATGTCCCTCATGGAAAGGGGTAGTCCATGTTTATTATAGACTTGCTTTGTGAATTCCATCCATCTAAGCAAATACAATTGAAGTAACATGGGATTAACATGGCTAGGCTTGTAAGGGCTATAGGGCCACTAGCCAAGTAACTTCTTATGAACCTATGCTCAAAGGCCACTAGTGAAGATCCTTGTCTTTCAACAAGTACATGAATTGTGCTGCCTTATTAGATCACTGGAGTGAGAGGATTTGTCATTGCCCCAAGGTATAAAAACTCATAGTTGATTATGATAGGCAGTTGTAGGAACATATTCATCTGCTTGTGTGCAGGGATTACTACCCTTCATAGCAACCAAAAGACATTTTCAGATATGTTTGCCATACCCTTCAACTGTGAATAGTCCTAAAGCAGGTACATTGCCCTGTTAGCTTCCTTACAACACTGTTTTTTTTCTTTATTCAGCAGTCCTACATTGAATTTCCCTACATCTGATGCTGAAATGAAAATGTATTACTTCCCAGCTTTTGTCTTGCATCTGCTGTTGTGAAAGAGAAACATATATTTCCACTCTTTAGGTTCCTTTCCAGCCTACTATCATTTCTTAATAATATTAGCCAGAGTTTTTATCATTAGTTCCTGGACATTTCCAAAGACTCTAAGGGCAGCTGTCAAGTACCATTTCTTCGTCCATCATGAGTCTTATAGAGCATCAAAATTCTTTCTTTGCTAAAAGAATTGGCCTCTTCTCCTTCATTATGGGACAGTTCATTGCTTTGATTAAGTCTGACAGTTGTTTTTAATGAATGATGAATGGAAAGAAGTATTAATTTAGCAGGCCTGCTTTTACATTGTCATTCTCTGGTTGTCCACGTCCATTTATTTACCTTTATCTCTATATTTTTCTGATCTGAAGTGACGGGGTTTCCTTCATTCTTGATGTTGCTTTTCCGAACTATCTTTCATGCTTTCTTCTGCTACACGTTAAACTTTTCTCTAACTTGACACTTCTGCATTATCCTAATACTTCTTAATTGAACTAAATTCCTCCAGAAATCTTGATGCCAGTGTGATTGAGAAGAGCGCTTCCTCCTTGTTTTGACTCACGTAATTGATTACAGTGTTTGTTATATTGTTGAAGACATTTTGATGTATTTACAGCTTTCTTGGATACCACCACCATCGTACGTGTTTTATACACTTGTTTTTCTTAGGCACCAGAAGGTTTTGTCAAAATCTGTTGTCTGTTAACAGTGTGTTTTGAGTAGCTTGAAAAATACTTAAGCTGACTTTGGAGCACATTGTTAGATGATAACCATACCTCTCAACCTGGAATCATAAAAAATCTGGACAAAGGCCCATGAAAAATGACCAAAAATCTGTAAACTGATTAACATAAAATTTCCATACATAATTATGTAACCTCACTCACTCCAGTGGAATTGTGGGTACCAACTTTTAAACACAAACTGAAGAACAGACAAAATAGGAAACACAATACACTAAATAAAGAGAAGAACAATCATTTTTTTTTATTTATATCATGTCCCTCAAACTCTTAGAGCAAGTAATCTGGACAAAGCTACAAATAACGGGGAACAAATTGCTCTTCCAGACTTAGAATGTTGACAGAATAACAGATTTTGCATAACATGCATTTTCTGAAAGATGAAGTTCGATGTCTATTTTTTAAACCACAAGGTCTAGACTACTTTCTTTACTGACCTTGTTTACTGCCTTCCCCATACTGACAAATATAATGGACCAAAAATTGATTTTATGAATGTTGGCAGTTTCGAAAAATACTTATTTTATTCCATATTTGCTTCTGTTGTCACAAGCTCAAATAGATATGTTCTGAGTTTTATAGTTCATGTAATGTGATTTTTTTTTTTTTTTTAGTGTGATGTCAGTTTGGATGAGACAAAGATGTAGGAAAATTTACTTACAGGGTTATTTATCATCTTGTACAAGAATCAAAAAACATCTACTGTAAACAAATTATTATTCTAAAATTACTCTCACTGTTCTAGCACCAACCTTATTGTATAAGAAACAGCATTTACAAATCATCTTAAATAAAATGGCCCATTCTCAGCATAATCAAACAGTAGAGAACATTGTAAACTAGCCCAAATATTAAGCCTTTACCACTGCAGAATGAGCCACCTTCAACATAACATGCGACTGCCATAAACATCTTAACATTAAGATACAAATCACACCAGCAGTGTCTGTCCACCCCAGTATAAAATCTCAAGGCATACAGCTTCTTATTATAACTCTTTAAAAAACATGGTTTCTGCTGTCATTCTAAGGGGATCCAGTATCTGTCTGCCTGGGATCACATGATTGACAGACCTTGATGCTTTTCCAGAGATGGCCTGCATCTGTTACCCCTGGGCTTCCGGATACTGGCCAAGGCTCTTGCCACCGCTATAGTGCCTTTTTTAGGCGGTGTTCCAAAGACCAAATTACCACCGTAACAGCTACAAATGCAATTTGAGGGTCATGCTACTCAACGGTAGAAGTCTAAATCTCAATATGCACACGCTCAAAGTACTCCTTAAAATGGAGAACACCAACATTTGTGCTGTAGCAGAGACCTGGTTCAAGACAGCTGAAAGCACCCCTGCTCTACCAGGCTACAACTCATTCTACACCTTTCAGCCCCAGAACTTGGACCAAAGCTCCAAAGGCGGTAGTGTTTCCATATTCATAAAGGATGCGCACACCTCCAGACTGGTAGCCCAGCATAATGTATCTGAGATACTTCAGGTGTAACTAACATTGGGTAAGACAGCGATTCAGGCCGTAGCCTGCTATAGGTCCCCAACCATGTCCCAAGATTCACACTCCACATTCCTAAACACCCTGGAGAATATTAGTGTCCAACCTAACACTCTCATACTGGGCGACTTCAACTACCCCCTCCATTAACTGGGAAAAATATTCATGTACCAATACACTTGCCCAACGCTTTCTGGAATTCATTAATTTCAATGTCCTGGACCATCTCTTTCTTACCCCCACTAGAGGTAGCAACATCCTTGACCTGGTCCTTACTAACATGGGTGGCCTTTGCTCTACACCAATAGTCAACTCCTCCCTGATTAGATTTGATCACAACCTAATCACCTTGGTAATCCATATCCCTCTCACAACCCCAACAAATGTAACCACCATGAAAAACTTCTCCAAAGCTAACTTTGGGCTCCTAAAAACAGAGGTGGCTAACTTCATGGCACCCATGCAAATGGAGAATAGTTACATGACCACCAAGTCATACACTAATACACTGTACGAACACGTACACAATTGCATGGATCTCGCCATACCCAATAGAACTAAGATGCTCTCCTCAAAATAAAGGAAGCCAATCTGGTGGTCCCCTGCCATAAACAAACTCTACAACAGAAGGAGGAAACTGATGCGGAATAAGGAGAAGTTCCAAGACTTGAAAAACTCCCTTATCAGCCTCAACAAAAGGTTGAAATCCTCATCAAATCCTCTAAAGCTAGCTATGAAAACAGAATTACAGCAGATAGTAAAGACAACCACAAGGCCTTCTATAGTTATGTAAAGAATCTCCATGGCAATACCCAGATTTACTCTGAGCTACTGCACAATGGTACCTCCTATACCGAGCCAACAGATATTGCAAATATACTGGCGGACAGATTCAGTGCTAACTTTACCCCTCTCCCCCACCGAAAGGACCAATCACAATACCAGTAGATTGCCAGGCACCCAGTATTACTGCTGCACAGATTAAAACAACACTGTCCAAGGCCAAGAATACAGCTTCTATGGGACCTGACAGTATCCCTGGCTGTGTTCTACATGAACTACAGAATGAACTGGCACCTCACCTGTGTGCCCTGTTCAGTCACAGCCTCACCTCAGGCTTTGTCCCTACCAAATGGTGCACTGCTACAGTCATCCCTCTTCACAAAGGAGGAGCGACTACAGACCCCAGGAACTATCACCCCATTAGTCTGACGAGTCTGATATGCAAAGCTATACAATACATCATCATGGACCTAATAAACAAGGATATAGGGAATCTCCAAACTCTGGATCCTACACAGTTTGGTTTTGTGAAGGGTAGATCATGCCTACTCAACTTGGTCGACTTCTTTGAGTCAGTCCTCAGAGCTGTGGATGAAGGTAAGGTCGTTCATACAGCCTACCTTGATCTGGCCAAGGCCTTTGATACCATTCTTCACTCAGGAATCATAGAAAAACTTAACTAAGCTAGGCATCAACCCCTATATCAATAGGTGGGTTGCAAACTGGCTCACAGATAGAACCCACAGTGTGAAAGTAGCTGACTCCAAGTCAGACTGCCGACCAGTCACGAGTGAAGTTGGGTTTGGTCCTGTGTCCTCTCCTGTTTGATATCTACTTCTCTGAAGTCCAGGCCAACACGAAGGGATTCTGGCTGACAAACTTTGCAGATGATTTCAAGTTGGGAGCTATTATTAACTCCCCAAGTGATGTTGACATCCTGCAGAAAGGCCTCAATGAGACCAATAACTGGTGTCAGAACCATAGCCTTAAGCTCAATGCCAACAAATTGATGGTAGTCCATGAGATCTGGGAACACAGGTTGACAGCAACCTCTCTGTTGACCACCACATTGCCACTGTGGTCAAAAAGTCCTTCTGTGTTATGTTTTTTGCAAATGTAAAACGAAAATAAAAATTATTAATAAAAAAAAAAGTCCTTCTATGTGGCACATCTCATTACTAAGGGTTTTGCATCCAGGAAGAAAGAGGTCATTGTCTCACTCTACTCTTCCCTCATTAAGCCAATCATTGAGTACAATGCCCCATTTGGCATGTACCTCACTAGACACCTGCAGCAACTGGAGAGGCCACAAAAGTACCTCACAAAGAGGATCCTAGGCATTAAACACTTGTCCTATATGGACAGAATCAAAAAACTCCAACTATTCTCTGTCTCATATCGGCTACTTAGAGGTGATCTCTGCTTGACTTACAAAGCCATGTCTGACCCAGCTCTGTTAGAAATGCTACATCTAACGAAATCCCAATCACTCCGCACCACATGCTCCTGAGACTTCAACCTCATTACCACAATCAACAGAACATGCTGAAGGGACAGGTTCATAATCCAGAGACTGCCCATGCTATGGAATAGATTTCCCATACATGTCAAGTAGAGCACCTCACTGGTCGTCTTCAAGAGAAATCTTGATGAGTGGATGGGAAATAGAAAATTCATGCCAGGAATCACTCCAGTGGCTCTACTTGACAGAGGCACTAGGAACTAAGGTTGGGTGGCACGATACCAAGGTAATCCTACGGGTTAGGCTTGTAAAGGCTTCAGGGCCATTAGCCTAGTACACATCTATGAACCCATGGTTAGTAATTACCCTTCCCGATTGTATTTTCCATAAAACTGTGATGAAATATGTCTCTCACTCCCACCTCCAGAGGAGACACCAAAAATCTCATCTCCTGAAGCTCAGTTTCCTTCATTGTCTAAAGGCAAATGCTTTGATAAAGGTTAGCGAGCGTACTGCTACACAACTTAAATTATGCCACTTAGTTCAAAGACAGCAACAATCTAACTTTATACTATACAATATGTAAACAAAGTAAACTATAAATAATCTTTCAGTTTCAACATTTTTAATTACAGTAATATGTATAAATGTATTAGAAGAAGGCAATCCTGTTTCCTCACTTTTTTTTCTTTCACTTGGAGGAGCCGGAGGAACAGGAGGTGGCAATGGTGGTGGAAGACGCTGAGATAAGTTTTCTCATTTTCTGGAGATGTGGAGCAGAGTTGGAGACAGTGACAGTGTCAGTGTACACAACAAAAAGACTTCTCAGCCGCTGGCTTAGGAACAGACCAGTCCGACTCTGCAGTCTGTTGCTGCAGCTTGACTTCTGCCTGCACTTAACTTTACTTTATTACAACTAGTGTAGTAAGTGGATGGGGATGGGTCCGATGGACTACAAGGTACATTAAAGTACTACTATTTAACTAGACTAGTCTAGTACTACTATACTAAATTTTAAAACAAAAAACTGCTCTACTCTCTCGTGTATGCTGCTGCTACTTGTTTATCCTTATCTAGCCAGACAGTTCACTGTTGCAGCAGCCAACCAGTACAAAACATCATCGTCAACATAGAAAAAGTAAACCGAGAGAGGCGAGCTCAGAGTACAGACACAGCGCCTCAGCTGAATTCCACCAGGCTGGCAGTCTGTCCCATAACGCTGACATCATAGTGCATACCCTTGCAAGTGATGACGTCAGCAACAACTTCACCCCCCCTCAAAAAAAATTTGAATCAGCAACTGGGAAATTTGGAAATTGAAGGGGCCACTTGGGTATTTGTGGTACCCCATTATTTTGCCCTCAAAACCAATAAATATTGAGGAATTTGGTACAGTTGAGAGGCATGACACTGATCACTTGTTTCTAGGTGCTTAGATCTAAAATACTCCCTCAGTCCCAGTGAAGAGTAGCAAACAGAATGCTGGACTCTTTCTGCCAGGTGTGTCCCTTTATTAGTTCGTACTGTGTATACATGTATATTTAGTTTCTCATTTTTTAGTTGATAGTGATGTGGGAAGATTGGACAGTGACCTTTTCCAACTATGACATAAGGTGGAATGTAAAACGTATACTAACGTGAGTTGAAGTAGTGATAAAACGTTTATGAAACTTGTTTTAGACATATTATTCCAGTACAATATTTCTTTGAAACTATACACAAGAAAAACGTCCCAACTGAGAGAATCTGCTTTATTTATTGTTAAAAACACCAGTGTTAGTGATAAAACATTTATGAAACTTGTTTTAGACATATTATTCCAGTACAATATTTCTTTGAAACTATACACAAGAAAAACATCCCAACTGAGAGAATCTGCTTTATTTATTGTTAAAAACACCAGTGTTAATAACTTATTGCTTTTATTAAATAAAGGCCTTTCATTTATCCCATCGAAGGGAAGCAAGTTATCAGATATTCTGATTGATTTACGTTTTTTTGCACGTTCTGTTAGTTTGAAACTGTTTTTTACTAAAGATGACGTTAATGCTGCTAAAATTGCATCTGCCTTTCCTGTTTTCAAGAAGAAGAGTTCGTTCACACCAACCATGCCAGCTCATATAGACTCTTTTATTAAGTTATGTGAAACAATGGAAGAAAGAAATGTATGTTTTATAATATGACAAGTGATACTTACTCATTAACCTTTGCCAGTAGTAGAAAGGGGAGGCATAGCCGTGTTTTGATGCAGCCGATTATGATATACTAATGCATGATATGTTGATATGTCTCAATTGATAATATAAGATTGAATCATATTATCAAACCTATATGACATGCTTATGTGCCAACAAATATCAAAGTGTCTGTATGATTATTTTTCATAGATAATCCATTTAATTCCTGCAATCATCAAAGGATTAAATTACATAGGGGAGTTTACCCCCACCAATGAGGCCAATAGTGTCAGGGCAATGGATTTACAGAGAATGTAATAACTATTTAGAGAAACTTTGAGACCAATAGTGGAAGCCATCCTATCAACTCATTGAATACTTACAATCTTTGAACATAGAATTTAAACAAAATGAACATCTCCTAATTACAATGGATGTTCAAAGTCTTTTACATCAATCCCAAATGACACAGGGATAGATGCTATTTTGATCTGTCAACTGGGAGACTAATTTTGTCTTTAAGCAGGATGATATATTAATTGTATGGGATGGCTCAGTTGATGAATTTTATTCTTTTAAAGACTATTTAGAGACAACCACTAAATTTCTGAAGTTTTCTGTTGAAACTTCATACTGTTCTGTAAACTTTTTAGATGTTACTATAAATATTAGGGGAGGCAGATTAATAACTACACTTTTTAAAAAAGACTGCTGGAGAAATACCATCCTAAAATGCATCCGACATGCATTTTAAAGGCATACTAAAAAGTCAATTCACAAGGATAAGTAAGATTTGTATGAATAAAGAAGACTTGGACATGGAAGCTACTAGAATGGTGGAGATGTTTTTAGAAAGAGGGTATGACCTAGATTTAATAATGGAAGTCAGAGATGAAATTTTATCACCAGAAAGGTTGACACATACCGTAACTAACAGTAATTTTGCTTCATCTTTTGTCAAAAAAGACAGATATAATTATAAGGATCAAGTATCTTTCATTACGACTTATACTAATGATTTTATGAATATAAAGAAAATATTATCAAACAATTGGAAGGTTTTATTATTAGATGAAGCCACCAAAAACATAGTAGGTCATACTCCACACATGGTTTATAGGAGTAATAGGAATTTAAAATCTTTATTATGTGATAGAACACCTAAGCTATTGCCAAATCAACAGTCTTTTAATGATTCATTTGGTTACTGCAAGCTCATCAGTAAAAACCAAACTTTTTCACATCCAGAGTTTGATTATACTTTTAAACCAAGGTTTAGAGCTACATGCGACACCACAGGATTAATCTATCTGGCTACATGTGAATGCTGTAATGCATTCTATGTAGGACTGACTAGCCAAACATGTTATAAGTAATCCATCACATTTTTTTGTCTTTAGAGTGTTGCAGATAGTGGAGGTTACAGACAGGGGAGGTGACTACATTAATCATCTTGAGTCAACAGAATTACGCTGGATCCTCAAGTTTAGAGGGCACTGTTATCCTGGCTTAAATAATTATGTTACTATAAAACCTTTCCTCAATAATCGAAGATAACAGAATAACCTTAGTGTCCATCATGATTTTATACACACCATGTTCACCTATCTTCTTTATTATCTATACTGTATATTTGATATTATAACAAGCATTAATAATCTTATCCTTGAAGTATGCTTTTTAGTTAACATTTTTCATACAGATAGCTAGATATTTATGTTTTATTGTCTCCTTATTATAGTTAGACACAGGACTGTATTTGGTATATTTTTAAGTTTCAAGATATAGTTAGATGCCATTGATGTTTATTTGGTTCATTTTGAAAGCCTTCCCTTAGATTGAGCACACTTTTTATGTATTGATAATATGAATATATTTCTATGTTTTTAAACATGTTTTTATGCATTTTTCTACTTGTTGGAGGTTTTAAAAAATTCATGCTTTTTTATGTATTACCTATCTTATTATATGATAATATTTATATAATTATATATCTATATGGTTACATAATTATAAAATTAATTTATTCATTCAGTATATTTATATTTATATTTATATTTATAATCTGTATATTTATATATTTATATTTATATTTATATATTACTTCAACCATATTTTATGCATTTCATATTCAATATTTTGACTTTTTATGAATAAATGCTTGAAAAGTTTCACAGAAACTTTTAAATATGGTAACACAAGAACTTATAAAAACATTTTGCTTGAAAGGAAACATGCATATAATTTTAAATTGCTATTTTATACAAGACTTTATCATATTATCTTATGTATATTGTTCGGCTGGAAAAATGTTTTATATTTAATTAGTACTATAACTTTAAGAATATTTCAACTAGAATGAATTACAATGCTTTGAACACTTTTTAATTGATTAATTGATTGATTTAATTGGATTATCTTGGGCTATGCCTCCCCATAAATAAGCAGTTGCTTTTCATATTAAGTTGTCTGAAGAAGCGTATAGTAGTATACGTGAAAGCGCTTACCGTTTTTTGTCTGTTTTACTAAATAAACTCAAAATTTTTACATAACGTGGAGAGTCGGAAGTTTTGTTTCTGCAACTTATTGCTTTTGTCCAAATCAAAAGGACTTCATTCACTGTACTTAAACTGTAGGTACAGGAATCCCTGCAGAGTCTTATAGTGGCACAGAGTTTTACTGGTGCATCCATGCTGCAGTACTTTGAGTACGGTACACCTGTACCTTGCCTACAATCCCTGGCAAATGCAAGTTCAGATTTCTTAGAAACTACCATAGTCAATTACAGGTATACTGCAGCACATAGGAGAAACACACCTATTAGTAATTTCAGAGTGCAATTATACTTGAATTATATGCATAGAGATCAGTAAACCTTCAACTGGATATGTGTATCTTTGCACAACCCATTGTGAACACACAGAAATAACATAAGTAGTTTGTAAATAATATTTAAGGAAGCAGATACAAATAGAAGTCATCTGCTCAAACTGATTCAAACTGTTCAACTTGAGTCTTTGAAGCACTCACATTTATACATGCATTAGATGTTCCTCCAGTTTTGTCTTGAATGTTTTGAGGTTGTTATTAGATGTAATTTTTGTAGGAAGGTTATTTTAAGCAGTTGAGGCAAGTTTGATAAAAGACTTGTTACAAATGGCTAAGGTGAATTTCTGTCTACATAATCTTTGGGCTTCTTGATCTAGGGGCGTACTGTATTGATCATTTTGCAGTAGAAAAGTAGAAGTGATTATGAAAAATTAGTTGCTAATGGGTACTCATTTGACTTTTTGTTAACAGTGGTGCTCATTAATATTAACCAAGTGAATGAACCTTAGGATTTTCTTGCCAACATTTTGAAGTGAGGATGTATTTTGTGCAGTGCAGAGGAGAAATAATCAGAAAACCATATTCTAATTTTGGAATTAACACATTAGAACAGTTGTCTTTCTAGCTTCTACAGTGAGTAGATGTGAAACTGTGTAATCAAATTTACATTGGTGTGGCACTTAATTGTTACAATTTCAGTGTAGTTATAATGTAATAATAAGGTCTGGTTAAGTAATACCCCAAAATACGTTGGCATTACCAGAGTGACCTTTGATGCAAAGTACAAAAAATTATAGAGATAGATTTCTAACAGGCTTCATGCCTCACGAATGGAGAACAGCAACAGTCATCCCTCAACACAAAGATTGGCAATCTACAGACCCTGGAATCTACAGACACACAAGTCTCAGTAGTCTGATATGCAAAGTCACGGAAAGAATTATCATGGGACTGATCAATAATAACATTGGAAACTTCCAGACATTTGGCCCAATTCAATCTGGTTTTGTCAAGGGCAGGCCATACTTATTCAACCTGGTGGACTTCTTTGAGAAGGTCACCACAACAATGAATGAGGGCAAAATGGTTCATACTCCCTACCTTGACTTGGCTAAGGCATTTGACACAATGCCCTACTTGGACATTATTGACAAAATTAAGAGGTTAGTTATAAAATCTGTCACCAACTGGATAGCCAGCTGGCTCACAGACAGAAGCCAGGGAATTAGAATTGGGGAGTCTGCCTGTATAAAGAGGCCAGTCACAAGTGGAGTCTCACAGGGACTGGTCCTGGGACCACTTCCTTTTGTCCTCTGCTTGTCTGAAGTCAAGGCCAATGTCAGTGGCGTCTAGCTTACTAAATTTATAGATGATTGCAAATTAGGAACAGTCATAGAATCCTCCACCGACAGAAATGTTCTCCAGGAAGGGCTGGCACAGAGAAATAACTGGTGTCAGAGCCATGGACTAATACTTAATGCCAGGAAATGCATAATAGTATCCTTTGGGAAGTTATCCACCCCTGGTAACTGTAATAATGACAACACAGCCCTGAGAGCTGACCCAGTAGTCAGGGATTTGAGAACACATATAGACCGTAATCTAGCCTTTGACCATCATGTGTCTAGAGTAGTGAGGAAATCATTATGTGTTGTGCAAATTGTAATCAAAGGTATTGCATATAGGTCCAAGGAGGTATTGTTCCACTGTATTTGTCATTCATCAAAACCATGTACAATGCCCCATTTGGTATGTATCTAACCAGGCATATCCAACAATTGGAATGTCCGTAAAGGTTCCTAACTAAAAGAATACAGGGCATAAGTATCATCCTCTGCAGTCCACCTCAAGGCTCTATCCCTGTATTCTGTCTCCCACAGGCCATTGAGGGGAGATCTATACCTGGCATACAAGGCATTGTCAGATCCCACCCTGATGGACCTCCTGCATATCCATAGGTTCATAGGTGTGTACTAGGCTAATGGGCCTGAAGCCTTCACAAGCCTAGCCGATAGAAGTGCCCAGGCATCATGCCACCCAACTTTAGTTTCCAGTGCCTCTGTCATAAAACAAAAATCACCAAAATTACCTGTTCTAAGGACGTAAACCTTGCATGTGATATAAATAGGACCTGCTGTAGAGAACAGGTATGTATCCCAGAGACCATCCTTAGTTTGGCACCTATGTCTCTAATGGATACAGAAAGCCTGTAAATGGTTCGGGTCTTGCTTGTAAATGTTTCATCTCCCAAGCCCCTGCATATAGTTATCTAGGGTGCCTAAACTTGTTAGAGATTTGGAATGCATGGCTAGGATTAAAAGGCCCTTGTGGTCATTAGCCTACTACACACCTATGAACCTATGAGATTTAATCAATATTTTATTAACACTGGAAGGGATAGAAACTGATAGTCTGAGTTTGAATTGAATCCCACCCCTGTCAACCAATGTGAATGTCCAACAGGGACATGCTCTCTCTATTTACACCACTGGTGTTAAACAGATACAAGTAAAGATAAGGCACACGGATATGACTGGCATACTAATAATAATAATAATAATAATAATAATAATAATAATAAGTTAATTGTTAACTGACCACAGCAGCATGAAGGAAATATGCATTTTTGTCCTGGATGGATCCTATACCACCCATATTGATGAAAAGTCTGTGCACTGAAAACACAAGTAAACTAAACAGAGACTTTAACCTAGCTCCCATCACTGATCTTCCCACTCAGAGATTCAGTGCCTTTCAATGCTTATCTGATCTCAGTAACTGTGCATTAAATAAACTCTTACATACATACACACACACACACACACGTATTCACACAAAGACACACGCATGCACCCATATGCAAACATATACACACACACATTACTTACCATGGCAAGCAGGTTATTTTTACCAACAATACAGCATTCTTTTGTGGTTCACAGTAGTAAATTGACATCACCCCAGATTATCGGGCTAATGACCGACACAGCTGCTGTTTTACACTTGTTATTACACCATATAATTATAAACTCAAATGATTAGATGTTAAGTTGTCAATCTCACCTTCATTCTTGCTGGATGGGTTCGGAGCCGATCCTCGGCTCCGACTTGGCACTTGCTTTAGCTCGAGAACTCCTTTTACCAGCTCGAGGCAACCCTATATCCCATGATGCAAGGCGGAACTACCTCAGATCTCGTTTGCCGCTTAGCGAAAGAGGTCTCCTTTGCCAGCTGAGGTAAGTTTTTTCTTGTTAAAGAAGAAAAGTTTAGTTAGGGTTTATTTTTCCCTTTAGTGTTAGATTAGCCTGTACTTAGTTACAGCCCACCCTATTCCCTTCCTTTTAAACTTTTAAAATAGTTTTTCAGTTTAAAGTTTTAGTCAGGCCTAGTTCCCCAAGTTATTCCCTTCCTGTGTGTCTGTGTAGGGATTAAGTTGTGTGTTTGTGGGGACTGTTTGTGTCTATCCTTTTAGGATGTCTAGGAAGGCAAGGTCTCAGGCTTCAAGAAGTGTGACCAGTGCTGTCAGAAAATGTCCCTGACAGACGGTCACACTTCTTGTGTGTATTGCCTGGGTTTGCACCTGCAGGACTCCTGTGCTGTGTCATGCTTTTAGCCAGAGAGTCCTGCAGGAAAGGAGGAACAAATTAATCCTCCGAGGTTTACTAAAACCTGAAGGTTCTCCTTCTAAGCCAGGGGCAGGAAAACCTCTTAAGCCACGGCTCAGGCTACAGTGTCCAAGCCTCCTCCGGTGGCTCCGCCGGAGCCGACATCGCTCGGCTGGAATCGATACTTCTTCTGTTAAAGTAGTGGGTTCGGTGCGGCGGCTCCTGACTACTGTGGCCTTGTCGGCCGGCTGGAGCCGACAATTTATCAGCATCGAGAGATCCTCGGCTCCATCTGGGGTTCAAGGGACTTCGCCGATGGCTCCGACCGTAAGAGATCCCGGTCCCTTCGATACTAAGTATTCACTCGGCCCGGGTCTCCTCTTTTGTCAGAGCGAGCCATCGGAGCCGATCTTGAGATCTTCCAGGCTGTCTGACCACGATTTGGAGAGGGTGGTAAGCAGGCTATTGAAATCTCAGGCACTGGCCCAAATGCTCCATAGCCCGTCTCAACAGACTTCTATAGCCCGATTCTTGAGATTCCTCCTCCGACTCCACACCAGAGTTCGGAGCCGGAGCTTCTTGGGACAGCGACTGTTTCGATGCCGGAGCCGATGCATCCTTCTCCATCATCTTCGGCTCCGATCTCCTCCTTGAGACCTTCCTTGGAGGGATCCGCCGGGTCGGAGGTTTCCACTGTCGGCTCCGAGGGGCTAGTGGCATCGGACCCTTGTCCGACCCCGCTCTCCCTCTCGGGGCTTGGCTGGTAAGCTCGGTGCCGACATCGGCCTCGGAGCCTTCTCTCTCCTTGGAGCCGACCATTCCTGTTTCTTCAGAGCGGGTGTGTTCAGGTCTCCCGGGGAGAGGAGCCTTTGAGGTGATGAGGAGTGTCCTGGCCTCTGAGCCTGGTCAACGGTCTATCCCTCTAGCTCCTCCCTCATCAGTGCCTGCAGATGCCTCTTGCCAGCCTCTTGCTCTCAGGCCCAGGGATCCATCTCCCAGGTTTCCCCACTGGGAATTTCCTCCTCTTCCGAGGTTTCTCCTGACCCTGCAGGGGAACCCCTCGGAAGAGGACGTAAGAGGAAACACACAGACTCCCTGAGTCTACTACATCTGATACTGACTTAGATGAGTCGGAGGGTTCCCCACGGTCTCCCTCTGAGGATGTCTCATTTTCAGACATCCTTGAGCTCCTCAAACAGAGGGGGAATTGGCCCTCCATTGACCCCTCCGAGGATGAGTCGGTATACCTGGAGGCTTTTGGATCCCGACCCTCCACCTCCTGGGTGTCTCCGCCTTTCGACCCACTCATGCAGGTAGTGGCTCGAAGGCGGGCGGCTCCAGATTCTGTGGAACCTGTCCCCAGGAGACCATCCAAGTTCATCACGGCCCCTTCGGACAAACAGTTCCTGTCCAAAGGTGTCTCTGTGGATGCTATGGTGGTAGCGGCGGCCACTAAGAAGGAACTGGCGGATCCTTCAGTACCTGTCCATCTTCCTAATAAGGATTCTAGGACCATGGACAGGTATGGAAAGCGGATGTTTTCTTCAGCGACCTTTGCTAGCTGAATTACCTTTGTCACTTCACCAGGCTTCAACGAGATATTCTCAAGGAACTGGGAGAAGTAGTCCAGGATCCTTCGGCTGCTGGGGCTCAGGAAAAGATTGCCTCTCAGCTTGCTATCCTGAATTCTTTAACTCCTCCATGCGGCTCATATCTTATGCAGCCGATGGAGCGAGCAGGGCCGCAGGCACAGGTGTTGCTCTTAGACACCAAGCCTGGATGCGGCTGTGTAATTTTGCGGACCCTTTTAAGGCATCCTTCACCAACACCCCCTTTGACGGTTCGGCTTTGTTCGGACCTCAGGTGAAGGATACTTTGACCAGATGTGAACAGGACGGTAAAACTCTTTCTGCCGTTGGAGTCCAATTTTCCACTCCTTCTGGACCATATCCCAAGGGTCAGAAGGGTGGGAAGATGTGGTTCCGTAAAGCCCAAGGAGCTACACCGGACACACGTGGTCAGTTTACCCCCAGAGGCAGAGGGGGTAACAATAGGCAGCCCTAGAGGCAGGGGGGGTCCTCAGAACCAGGGCAACAGGGAGTCTCTTCCTGAGAAGCCCTTTCAGCATCCCTGAGGTGTTGCCCGACTGTCCACCCTTGGAGGCAGTCGGCGCTGTACCCAGTAGCCTGGCAATCCCTATCACAAGAGAAGTGGGTACAGTCGATCATATCCGAGGGTTACAAAATCCAAAGGTTTCCACTCTACAATCCCTTCCAGACATCTCACCCGGTCAAAGGGATTTGGCAAGACAGGAAGTTTCAAAACTCCTGGAAAAAGAGCCATCCAAACAGTGCCGGCAGACCAAGTAGGATCCGCTTCTACTCAAGATTCTTTTTGGTCCCCAAAAGGACGGGAGATTGGGGACCGATACTAGACCTAAGCAGACTAAACAAGTCTGTCAGAAAGGCAAGATTCCGGATAGTCACGCTGCAATCCATTCTGCCCTTTCTGGGCAAGGACAACTGGATGTGCTCTATAGACCTTCAAGATGCGTACTATCACATAAAGATTCACAGACGCTCCAGAAGGTTTCTCCGCTTTCGGCTGGAAGCCAGTCATTACCAATTCAGAGCACTGCCCTTTGGCCTCACTTCAGCCCCCAGAGTGTTCACCAAATGCATGGCAGTGGTCACAGCTCATCTGAGACGTCGAGGATTCCAGGTGTTTCCTTATTTGGACGACTGGCTCCTCTCCGCCACCAAGCATCAGCTTCTTCGGTCCAGAGACTACACCCTACAGCTTTGCAAGAGTCTAGGAATTTCGTAAATTTGAAAAATCCTCTCTGCTGCCTTGCCAATCTATCACCTTTATAGGTGCAGAGTTAAATACCGTCAAAATGTTAGCCAGGCTAACAGATCAAAGGATTCTGGACATCCAGAAATTTGTTCAGCTTCTGTTACAAAGCAACAAGATCAAAGCCAGGTTTGTCTTGAAAGTTCTAGGCCTAATGGCTGCAGCCATTGTTCTTCTTCCACTGGCTCGCTTCCACATGCGTCTCCTGCAGTGGATGTTATTCACGCAGTGGTCGTTCCACGATCTGCCCATGAGACACGAGATCTTAGTGACACAGTCTTGCAGGGCTCATCTACGATGGTGGATATCTTCCCCTCTTCTTCATCAGGGCTGACCCTTTGTTCCCCCTCCTCCAGTTGCCACAGTCACCACGGATGCCTCTCTGATCGGGTGGGGGGGGCATTATCAGGGCAGGATGGTCCACGGACGTGGCAACCCATAGAATACCACCTGCACATAAATGTCCTGGAGATGAGAGCAGTGCTTAGCAAGCCCTCGACGACTTTCTTCCCACAGGGACTATTCCAGTACAGACGGACAACATGTCCCGGTCTGGTACATCAACAAACAGGGCGGAACCAGGTCCTATCCCTTATGTCGAGAAGCTCTCAGACTTTGGCAATGGGCGATCTCTTCTCAGTGGTTTCTGATAGCAACATCCCGGCAGGTCCAACCTATTGGCGGACAGGCTAAGCAGATCTATTCTGATGCCTCACGAGTGGTCTCTCAATCAATCTGTAGTGGATCAGATTTTTCTGAAGTGGGGCACCCCTTGTTGCGATCTTTTCGCTACCCCTCGAAACAGCAAGTGCCCAGATTACTTCACACTATTTCCTCTTCCAGGCCAACCCTTGAGAGACTCTCTAACCCAGGATTGGCCTCGGGGACTTCTTTATGCTTTTCCTCCCTTTCCATTGATTCCACAAGTCATTCAGAAAGCCACCGTTTTGAGAGCCAAATTGATCCTCATTGCTCCATATTGGCCTCGACAAATTTGGTTTCCGTCTCTACATCATCACCTTCTGGTGCAGCCCTGGCATCTGGACCCAGTTCCGGATCTTTGATCCACCAGTCGGGTCAGCAGCACCGGGCCATTCATTCTCTCAACCTCACTGCTTGGTTGCTCCACTTCCTTCCCTAGCCAGGCTACCAATGATTTCTGACTCAGTCAGAGACATTTTAGTGTCTTCTTTAAAGTCGTCCACTAGAACTGTTTATGCTAGCAAGTGGCGGCGTTTTCTATTTGGGCAAACACCAGAAATATTGATCCTTTACCGCTCCTGTACATTCTGTTTTGGATTTCCTGGCGGAGGTTTTTCATTCGGGATCTTCGTCATCTACAGTCAAAGTACAACTGGCTGCTATTTCCAAGTATCATGTTGGCTTGCATGACAATAACATCATGTCTCATAGGTTATGCAAAGCCTTTTAAGAGGAGTTTTTCTCCTAAAACCGCCTGTGAAACATCCTCCTCAATGGGATCTAAACTTAATGTTGGCATCCCTAATTCTACCTCCTTCGAACCGTCTGCTACGTGTTCTTTAAAGTTATTGACGTGGAAAACTATATTTTTACTGGCTGTTACTTCTGCAAGAAGAGTTTCTGAGATTCAGGCCCTCTGTATTCGTTCACCTTATCTGGTTTTTCATAAGGATAGGGTTTGGCTCAGAACTAACCCTTCCTTTCTTCCCAAGGTTGTATCTCAAACCAATATTAACCAATCTATTGATCTACCAGTTTTTCCTAACTATTCTGACAGAGCTGAACAGAAGCTGCATTTTTGGATGTTCATCGTCAGCTCAGGTACTACTTGCATAGGACTAAACAAATTAGAAAATCAGACCAATTGTTTGTCTCTTATGCAGAAAACAGGTTAGGTCTTCCAGTTTCTAAAGTGACCTTATCTAGATGGTTGACTTCCACCATTTCCTATGTGTACTCTCTCAAACAACTATCTTCTAAGCCAAAACCAGGAGTCTATCCACTTCTGTAGCCTTTCAGGATAGACTTCCCATTGACACTATTTGTGCAGCAGCTACTTGGGCCACGCCTCATACCTTTGTGTCTCATTACAAGTTGGATTTGGCCTCCAGAGATAGGGCCAGTTTTGGTTCCACAGTACTCAAGAGTCTGTTCCATTGAGCCACCGATACAGGTGCTAGGACGCGTCCCATCCAGCAAGAATGAAGGCGAGATTGACAACTTAACATTTAGAAGTTATGTACCTACCATAACGTTCCATGTTAGTTGTCTTCTCTTCTTTCCCTCCCTCCTTCCCCTGGCCTGGACAGATCTTGGAGAGTTCCTATTAGATTGCTTCCTCTGAAGCATTGTTATGAGGACTTCTTTTAGGAACCATGGTTCCTAATTATGTTAGGATAAGTCTTTAGCAGGGTCAGTTAGCTGCCAAACGAGATCTGAGGTAGTTCCGCCTTGCATCATGGGATATAGGGTTGCCTCGAGCTGGTAAAAGGAGTTCTCGAGCTAAAGCAGGAGCCGAGGATAACCCATCCAGCAAGAAAGAAGGCGAGAGAAGACAACTAACATGGAACGTTATGGTAGGTACATAACTTCTAATTTATGCAGAATGGTCTGGTTGATGGAGTTGGATGCCAGCAGCTTGTCAATATTTGGTAATAAATACCTTCTCATCACTTAATAATTACATAAATAGATGACCAGCCACAAGCCCTTTGAAAGTGAATAAATAATAGACTTTGTTTAGAAAGGACTGCATTAAGCAATATGGTTAACAGTTAAATAAACATAGAGATACATAGAATTGCACAAGGAAACATAAAATCTTTTTAGAAAAAAGGAGATGATTTTTTTTCTAGCAGTTAGACTATAACTAGATTTTACTGGCTATTCTTAATTTTGATAATTATAGAAAATATGCTACAATAGCATAGTGTTCAGAATATACACAGAGGCAACAGTACAAACAAAACTTACACATCTGAGGAGCTCGAGGTAACACTTCACATTTTTGCTGATCATCCCAACTATTCTTGGTTAAATCTCTCTTTTTTTATATAGAGATGCCACCAAACAGGTTTCCCCCTATTTACATACTAATGAGACTTTGCTTGCTCTTGGTTCAGCGGTATTTTTAGGGAATCGTTTAACTGCATTTTATGGTCCAAATACAATATTTACGCTATCCACACCTCATAATTTATTTCATTAATATTTAACCCTACCCTTTTTAATCTTCCTAACATACATTGAGAATTTATAAACTAAAAAGATGGAAACCAGACAAAAAAAACAATAATCCACAACAATCTTCAGCAATGGCAGGGAACCCAATAAAGGCAGTCTTACGGTATAATTCCACACAGTTTTATTAAACAAAACCAGGATTAAGCGTTTTCAATTCCCTCCAGGAAACTTCATTAGAATCACAATACCAGTTGTAATAATAGTTTAAATAACAGTCCAAGTCCTCCCATTGATTGAAACGTCAATACCAGTCAATGAAAGACTTCCACTTAAAGCACTCAAACCATAACATATAGTTCCAAATTAACACAATTACAAAGTTATGAAATGACAAATAAAAAATCTGTGTTAAAAATATATATATGTATATATATATATATATATATATATATATATATATATATATATATATATATATATATATATATATGTTTGTAAGGAAATGTATATAAAAGTATGTATCTACATACGTCTATAAAAGTAAAATATTATGTGCTCCAAAGTCATGGCTTGACAAAAAACTAATTTGTGTCCCATAGTTCTCTTATTTAATAACTGCCTCAAAAATAGTGTATACTCTACTTATTTTCTCTATTTCAACTTGTTAGCTCTAAGTTTCAGTGCTGGAATTAATGATATGTGATCATTTAATCCAGGAAATATGGCCATATCCAGCCATAGCTGCCATATAAGTTCTCTGATCCCCAATCTATTTTCGCAATCACACCCCCTACCATCCTTTGGAACTATCTCTAGCACCCAGAATATAAAATCAGCATTCCTACATTGTAAAACATGTCTGAATAGTGCATTAGTCTCTTTTTTTCCGATTAATATTGTGTGTTCATATATACTTTGTCTCAGATGTCGTTCCATTTTGCCAACATAATATGCCCAACAAGGTGGTACAGTAAGCAAGGTATACAACTCCTCTGTTGAAACAGGTAAAATGACCAGTGGATTTTAATGTAAAAGGTACTGTGGGGAGTGACAAATTACCCTTATTGGCAATAAAGGTACATTTGGAACACCTCCCACACCCAAATGTTCCCTTAATGTAATCCATCCTAACTTCTAGTCTCTGCCCACTTTTCTCAAACATGTCATTAAGGCTATGATTCCTTCTAAAACTGTATTTTAGTTGTTTGTTAAATATGTCCAACCTGTTAAGCATTCTCCTAAACATTTCCCACACATTATTAATGGTCTTTTTTATTCAAGAGGTGTCCGGGTTGTAGGTAATGACTAAGTAGGGTGTTTGTCTGATTTGTGTGTTTGGTGAATTTTGTATCCCTAAATCACAACTAGGATTTGAGTTAGTAATGGTAATTTCCATGCTAAAATTAGTGCAAGACCTTTTTAAAAGAGAGACATATTTAGTACCTCAACCCATCATAACTTCCTCTTTCAAAGGATTAACACTATTTTCAGGGTAGCCTCTTTCTGAAAAAAGCTGATGTACATATTTCAGTTAATTAAATAAATCTGTCTGCTGTGAAGTCATCCTGGCTATCCTGACCATTTGTCCTTTAACTATATTTTTCTTCTGAAGAGGAGGGTGATTGCTATCAAAGTGTAGGTAAGAGTTGGGAAAACAATTTTTCCTATATACTTTAGACACGTAACTCTCAGTAGGTGGATCCTTTTTAATACACACATCTAAATAGTGCACCTCTTTAACGTCAAATTCATATGTGAAACTCAAAAATTCAGTAGTGCTATTTAAGAATTCCAAAAAAACGGGTATAAGATCATGGGGTCCTTTCCATATTACAAATATATCATCCAAAAAATGAAAATATCTTGCTATATGACAAATAAAAACTGATACAAAAACAAAATGTTGTTCCCAATATAACATAACTATATTAGCAAAAATGGGTGCACAGGAGGCTCCCATAGCAATTCCATCTAACTGATGATAAAATTCCCACTGGAAGTAAAGGAAGTTGTTCTTAAAGACCAGTTCCATGTTTTCTAACACTAATCTAAATTAATTTTGATCAAGAAATCTAAATTCAGTTAGCATATGTTCAAGCCTTTTAAGTCCTATACTATGAGGAATAACTGCGAACAAATACTTCACATTAATGGTAAGGAATAAATAGTCAAAATTAAAATCAAGCTGACCCATTTTGCTTATAAAATCCCAAGAATCAATTAAAATGTGGGGATATAATTTGTAGGATGGTTTTAGTTTAGTATCCACATAGATAGCCAAAGGTTGAGTTTTGGATCCTTCTGATGTCACTATAGGTCTAAGGGGGGGCCTGGTTGTCCTTATGGACTTTGGGAATTCCAAAGATACTTGGAACAAATGGTTTTTCGACTTTTAAAAAATTGTATAGTTTGCCATCTATAAGCCCTTGTAGGAAATTGTCTTCTAATATCAGATATATCTTCCTGTACGCTATATGGAGAAAATTCCTAGATACAACTGTGTATCGAGCATCTGTATTTAGTATATCCATCATTTTAGCTGTATAGTCCCAATTTTCCATAGGAACAACCCCTCCCCCCTTATCTGGCTTCATCACCCTCACATTAGAATGGTTATGTATAAATTCCTCCAAAATGTCCTTTTCCTCTGGGTTTAAGTTCCTATGGAAGTGTATGTTTTTGTAAAACCCATTTCTCACTTGTCTTATGACCACTGTTTCAAACTTGCTGATGTCATTGTGCAAAGGAGGATTGTAGGTATTCTTCCTAGTTAAGGCATCTGAAAAGTTGATTGGACCAAGGTCTTTAGAAAACATTGCATCCAAATTTAACTTTCTGGTGAATAATAGGACTGATTAGATCCAGGGAACATTTGTGTGTGGGCAGTGTTCCCAGTGTGCCTTTATTGCCAATAAGGGTAATTTGTCACTCCACACAGTACCTTTTACATTAAAGGCCAATGGTCATTTTACCTGTTTCAACAGAGGAGTTGTATACCCTGCTTAATGTACCACCTGTTGGCATATTATGTTGGTAAAACGGAACGACATCTGAGACAAAGGATATATGAACACACATACGATATTAATCGGAAAAAAGAGACTAATGCACTATTCAGACATGTTTTACAATGTAGGAATGCTGATTTCAAATTTTGGGTGCTAGAGACGGTTCCAATGGATGTTGGGGGGCGGTGATTGGGAAAATAGATTGGGGATCAGAGAACTTATATGGCAGCTATGGCTGGACACGGCCATATTTCCTTGAATAAATGATCACGTACCATTAATTCCAGCACTGAAACTTAGAGCTAACAAGTTGAAATAGAGCAAAATAAGTAGAGTACACACTATTTTTGAGGCAGGTATTAAATAAGAGAACTATGGGACACAAATTAGTTTTTTGTCAGGCCATGACTTTTGAGCACATAATATTTTACTTTTATAGACATACGTAAATACATACTTTTATATATATTTCCTTACATATATATATATATATATATATATATATATATATATATATATATATATATACACACACACACATGTATGTATATATATATATATATATATACATACATATATATATATATATATATATATATATTATATATACATATATATATATATTTTTTTTTTTTAATACAGATTTTTTATTTGTCACTTTGTAACTTCATAATTCTTATGGACCTGAGACATATAGATTAGAATGTAAAGAGTTTCTTTGGCAATTAAGATTGGAAGCATATCGCCCCCTGGTCTTAACAGCTCGTTATCCATTAGTTGTTTTTTAAAACTTAAAAGTTTGAAGAGGTGATGAGCTGTTTATTCTCACAGTTTTTTTTTTTTTTTTAAATGAGAGTCAAAAAAGGAAAAATGAGAGTCGATAAATGAATGGTTTTATAACTCTTTATTAGTCGACAGTGGTGGAGGGTTAATAGTTATCAGTTATTGTTATGATTATACATCATTATCATTATTTTACAATATATATTATTGATTCATATTTTATCACTTAGTAATTTTAGGTCTAGATACGCTACCTTTTAGACCTGTTTTATTTAAGGACAGTATTAAACCTATACTGAGTAGCCTAAATTTATGTTATATTATATGTTACATGTCATATTTTATATTTCTGTATTATTATTTTTATTATATAGTGAGATATGATTAATATTACATTATTTTTCTTGGGTAGCTGTTCTAGTTATTTAGATACTTAGGACAGTATGCATCAATTTTATTATATTTATTATAATCGTTACTTTTACTTGAAAGCAGGCAAGATACAATGTATGCATAGGTAATTTTTGATTGGGAAGTGTCGCGCTTCCATTATTAGTATTTATGCTTTAGGTTGAATATTGTTATTTTTATGTTATTATATATTTTACATATTTATCTACTTTATACAGTTTAATAATCAAAATATTGGGCTTTTTTCTTTCAGTTTCAAAGCCTGCTATTATTACAGTCTTGGTGTATGAATTTTTTATTTTTTATTATGTTAATAGAGAATTGCAAATGCACCTTAGTTAGCTGTGATCTGTACCATTAAGGAGCTAAAGGGAGAGCAAGGGGCGTGGTTAAGTGTTTCAGTGCTGGTATTTAAACTCACTTGTAATGGTGGGAATGTTTTGCTTGTCTGAAGATACTAACGAAAAGCTTTTACAGTGGCTTAATAAAATTTGTTGTTTTTCATGTTTTTTTACGTTTTGGACTGGCCTGAGTCGAGTTCTTGGCTTTTGAATTAGCGGTGGTTTTCGCTAGTAACTTTGTAATTGTGTTAATTTTGAACTATATGTTATGGTCTGAGTGCTTTAAGTGGAAGTCTTTCATTGATTGGTATTGACGTTTCAACCAATGGGAGGACTTGGACTGTTATTTAAACCATTATTACAACTGGTATTGTGATTCTGATGTTTCCTGGAGGGAAATGAAAGCGCTTAATCCTGGTTTTGTTTAATAAAACTGTGTGGAACTACACCATGAGATTGCCTTTATTGGGTTCGCTGCTATTGCTGGAGATTGTTGTGGATACACTGAAAATTTTCTTGATAGGACCAGCTATTGATTGCAGTATCCAGATAAGCAAGAGAACAATCTCCATTACCTACCAGAATGCAGTTTACAAACCTTTGGAAGGCTGTTAAGCATTATTTATCAAAAGGGCATAGTGATGAACTTGTATAACCCAAAAGGGGTCACAAAAGCTGTCATTTTCCCATATTGCAGGTGCCAAGGATACATGTCAGTTGTCCTTGGTCCGGTCAGTAGTTGCTTGATACTTATTCCTACCCATTTGCTGTAAGGCTTCATTGCACTAGGCATGGGGTAAGTATCTTTCTCATTATGACTAAGCAATTTCCTGCAGTCTACACAAATTACTGAGCTGCAAGGACTGTTGGAATCCTAGATTACTTCTATCTCCTGTGGTTCCTCTCTCAGGGTTTACATAACCTACTCATGCAGTCTAAGATGGCTGTTTGATAGGTTCTGTATCTCCATGATACTCCACCAGCTGTGTGCACACTGGCTTACTAGTAAAGATTTCCCCCAACTCCTATAGTACTGCGTATAGTAGTACGGCCACTGTGAAATTACTATTTTTAAATATATCTGCATTTGTTGACCAGGGAAGTCTGACTGAGTAGATAATATTCCTTTTCACTGAAAGCCTGGGGAGAAGGGATCCACAAACTATAATAAACATCATGCATCAAGTACTAAACAATCAGATAGTTACACAAAAATATTCAGATGACTATCAGATGAGCAAAATATGTGAAAGAAAGCAGAAACCATTTAATGCCTTAAGCTATAAGCATGTTCAGTGAATGCCATATTTATATTGAGTATAGTGTGTACAGTACTTACAAAGGAATAAATTGTTCACTACTTAGTCTACTGAGATGTCAGACCAAGCTTCTGTCAAAGTCTACCAGTCCATCCATCCCCCCATGCCCGATTCCACCTGTACACAGTGTAGAGACTGAGGACCACTATCTATCATGGTAGGGCTTCAGCATATTAACATGGTGGAGTTTATGCTTCCGCTTCCTGTGTGACATCACAGTCCACAGTCTTAACAACAAAGTAACCCATCTCCATGCCCTTTTAGACACCCTTAGCTTTGACATCCTCTGTCTGACAGAAACATGGTTAAAACCTGAGACCAAAGACAATGAAATCATTCCCCAAGGGTATCATGTACTGAGACAAGACCGTATAAAAAGAAAGGATGGGGGAGTAGCAGTCTTTTTCAAAGACGAACTCCAGATCTCCACTTTACCATTCTTCCCACCTCAAGATAGTAATGCAGAGGTACTTATCACCAGACTTCAAATCAACCAAAACAAATCTTTATACATCATCTGCATCTACCTTCCACCAGGTAATAATATCAATACTATAGAATATATACTAAGCTGGGTGTCCTTAACTTACCCCCAAGAAACTATTATACTTGGTGATTTTAATACTGATTGGAAAACTATCAATGCTGATAATCCTTCCTCCCATATCAGCCTTCATGGTTTCAGTCAAACTATCACCTTTACAACCAGAATTAATAAACCAAACAAAAAAGAGAGCACCCTAGACTGGATACTTATAAACAGACAAAAACAAACTTACAATGTAGGAACTCTACCTGATGATGTCAGTGATCATACCTTAACCTACATCCTTAGGCATAAGAATGATATCACAGTTCCACCCATATACAGAACCATACGCACCAATAAACACTTCAACCCAGTATCATTCCAAAATGAACAAAGTGCCTGTGACTGGAACCCTTTAAAAACCCTACCTCTTGAAGGGACTGTCAATTATCTAAACACTAAATTCCTAACTATCCTTGACAGGCATGCACCCAAAAGGTCCATCAGAATTAAGGCCAAATCAGCCCCCTGGCTTTCCAAAGAAACCAGACAAAAAATCGTACTTAGGAATAAATCCTGGGCTAAGTGGAGAGCTAACAAAAATATTTCTGATCAACAAATTTTTAAGCAACTAAGAAATAGTACAAAAAAGGGAATACTCTTGGATAAAAAGAACTACTACTACAAACTACAGCAAAATCACCAAAATAACCCCCAGAGGTTCTGGTCTAGTATCAATAAACTCCTTTCCCCAGGGCACTCTCGTACTCCTACCCCACTTCAGGCAGACCCTGATACCCCCCTTCAAACTGCCAATGATTTCAACTCCTTCTTCACAGATACCATACAAGGACTAGCTAGTCAACTTACGCCAGACAACTCAAGCCTACCCACCACCTCACCTAGCACTCTACCAGCATTTTATTTGCAACCAATCTCTACCACCCTCATCTACAAACTCATTCAAAAACTTAAGCCATGTACTCCTTCTGCCGACCAGCTACCTTCTGAATACCTCCAAAAAGCAGTCAAAGTAATTTCCTATCCCATATCCATCCTCATAAATAGAACCATTAAAGAAGGAAAAATTCCAGACATCTGGAAAATCTCCCACATTATCTTCCTTCACAAAGGTGGTAACTCAAATGATTACTCTAACTACCGACCAATAGCTCTTTTATCACCCTTAGCAAAAATCATGGAAAAATGTGTTCACCAGCAACTTTTAAACCATTTAACTCAAAATAACACAATAGCTAAGTGCCAGCATGATTTTAGTCCAGCACATAGCACCACTACTGCCTTGTTATCCTTTACAGATGTCATAAATAGAAATCGAAACAACAATAACCCCTCATCTGCACTCTTTATTGACCTCTCAAAAGCTTTTGACATGGTAAACCATACCCTTCTTATCAACATTCTTGAATCCTATTCCTTTGACTCTCTGGCTATTAAATGTTTCATGTCCTACCTAACCAATAGACAACAAGCAGTTATCTGGGAAAATAATATATCATCCCTTCTACCGGTCACCCTTGGAGTCCCTCAAGGGTCCATTCTAGGCCCACTTCTTTTTTCCCTTTTTATCAACGACCTCCATGTAGCAATCCCACAAGCCACCTGCATTCGATATGCAGATGATTCAACATTAATATGCTCAGCAAGTTCCACATCTGAGCTACAGTCTCTGACTCAAAATGTTTTCAATACAGTTGAAACATGGTTTACAAAATGTTGCCTCCTTCTTAATGCTAAAAAAACCAAGCTCCTTCTCTTTACACCCACTAGCAAGTCCCCCCCTATAGATTTCTCTATCATCTCCAATAATCACACTACCATATACCCCGACTCTACCACCAAATTGTTAGGAATAACTATTGACAATAATCTTACGTTTGATATCCACATAAATAATACCATAAAAACTGTTAACAGAAAAATAGGCTCCTTATATCGAATCAAAAGTTTCCTAACTCCAAAAGCCAGAACCAAAATTGCACACTCCCATTTAATTTCAACTCTTCTATATGCCTGTCCCATATACACTAACCTCAAAAAAAATAATCTTGTCAAACTAGCACATGCCTACAACAGCATCACCAGATTTGTCACTGGCAATCCCTTTAGAACTCACCACTGTTTAAATCTAATGCAGCTAGGCTGGATTGAACTTGAAAACCATCTGAATATCTCCCAACTAACCATTGCCCATAAGATATTTTATCAACCTAATAGCACTCCTGTACTATCCAATCTCATAATCCCCTATAAAAATCTAAACTCCCTACGCACTTCTAGTAAACGTCTAACATAACCAAGACTAACAACACAGCTGGTGATTCCCTGTTTTCTAATGCAGTGAGAAAAAACTGGAACCTACTCCCCAACGATCTTACATCATTTACTTCCTTGCCTTTCTTTAAACAAAACCTCAAAAAACACCTTAAAACACACTGGTTATGCCCCTGCAGTAACCCTGACTAACCTTCTGCTTTTTCTACCTTATAACCCTGCTTTTACTAACTTATAACCCTGACTAACCATCTGGTTTTGCTAACTTTTATTTGCGCCTCTTTCTATATATTGCAAACACTTTGCATACTTTCTGAAGCAGAAATGAACTGGTGAGCACAATGGAACAGACTGCTGGACTTTGTACTGTTGTTGATCTCAAAACACTTATTTTCATTATTTGTTCAGACCCTTTTCTCACTTTTTTGTGTAATTAATTTAGCACATAATATTTGTAACTTTTATATTAATGTACATGTCATCTTTTATCTCCATTTTTTTATTCACTTCTTCTAGTATCTTTACTTAACTATTTTTATTTACTATGTATCAACTATTATTTGCATCACTTGTATTTTTATTTCAAGTTTTATAATCAATTTGTCTACTACTGCAGCTTTTCTCCCGGGGCCTCTACTGAAAATGGAAATATATCCAGTTAGACTAGCCCGGTTAACAAATGTAAAATAAATAAAAAATAAATAAATCACAGCCATGCAGTTAAAATCATTAGCCTTTTTCTCATTAGTCAGAGGAGCCTTTCATGGTGCCTGCAGTTTATTGCGTCATACAGGAACAGGTGCCCTCACCATTCTTCCCAGTAGAATACCTTCTGTATTTCATGCCGCCTGATACAGTTGCACTTGTGCTAGGTGCTCTTTTAAGATCACCATAAAACTCCGTAAGTTTTATTCTGAAGTTTAAGGCATATTCCACAGCAGTTTTCTTGAGAGAACAACAGTCACCCTACCACTATTAAAAAGTTAAATTCAGCAGCACCCCCCTCAGTAACTCAAAGGATAAAGATCTTGTGGATGCCTGGAGTACCACTCTGTAAACAAAGATGAGGTGCAGCAGGTTCATTGTGAATATTAGTCTATAAGTCTGTCAACTATTACAAGCCTAGCCAATGACCAGGGTTCAGATTCAAACCCTGTAACTTGTGTCTGTCAGGAAAAAAACATAGACCATTATGCCAACCTGAGATGGTTTGTCAAATGTTTGCTTGAACTGGTCTCCAAATTATTTCATTATGGTCTTTAGTGCAGAGATCAATTTTGTCTCTAGACCACTGGTCTGTCGATTGTATGGGGTAGTCTTTAAATGCACCACCCCAAACACTTCCACAAACAGATCAGAAGCTCCAAAATGAAACTGGAATATTTACATGTTATGATTTCCTTCAGAAATTTCTAACAGAGAATTTGCCACTTTTTTGCCTCAGAGGAAAGGACATTTAATTCAGGATGTCAAGCAACATAGAAAACAAGCACCAGAATGTACCTCTTATCTGTGAATTTTTGAGGTAGATGATCCTCAGTGTCCGTAGCTTCTGTCTGGAGTAGGTCTTCAATAATAAGGAAAGGGAATTGAAACAAGATTAAGTTTTATCACCTGCCTTGACAGCCATCTAGCACTGCTCACGTCTTACATAACCCCTTTACTTTTTTTCAATACCTGGTTAATAAAAAAAATATGCATATGCCTTCCTTTTGTATGCTTTATGCTAATATGACCTGAAAAACGAATGTTGCACAGTATGGCCAGCAGTGTCCCTCAGTAGTCCTTGGTACTACTAGCTGCTGTATCTCTTCTCCCTTCAACCTGTTTCAGATGTCCATTCTGTGTATGATTCCACCTGTCCTTGATAAAAAGAATCTTAGGAGAAGGCTATGTATCAATAGAAATAGTGTTAATGTTACTAGTTCCAGAGGAACAAAACCATGTGGTAATTGTAATCAGTGTCAATTTATTGACAAGGAATTATACTTTAGACATCCGGATACAGATAGACATTTTGATATTAGAGTTAGTGGCACGTGTTACTACGCATGTGGTATATCTTGCCACCTGTTGTTTATGCAATTGTTTCTATGTAGGCAAGACAGATCGTAGTCTAAGAGAAAGAATCAGAGAACACATATATCATATAGGTAAGAAATCTGATTGTAATGCCCTGTCTAAACATGTTTCAAAAGAGGGAGAACAGCATAGGTTTAAATTTATGATAGTTTCTAGGACATTTGAGAGTCTCAGATGTGGGGATGTTAGGGATAGAACTGAAGAGGTAGAGGCTAAATGGATAGTCATGCTGAGGGCCAATTGTGGCCATGGACTCAATGATAATATGCCCATCAAGCCCATTTTGAAAAGAAGGGGATTACGTAGGTAAATATAGAAGTAAGATTTTAGTTTAATATACAGTAGTCATCAAATACATTGCACTCATAACTATATAAATTTTATATATATATTTTTATGTAATAAAATTTATATATCTGTACATATATATTTTAAGATGTTTTTGCGCTTTTGCAATTCTTGAATACATATATATATATTCTTTGTATATATAATTAAAAATATATACAGACTGTATTTTATATACATTCTTATAAACAGCCATATCAGTTGTGAATATATAAATCTATGCATATATTTCTGTATATATTTATTTATTTTAATTTATTTTTATTTTCAGTTTAGAAAGTATATAACTTTAAATCAAATGGATCTGTTAGTCATGTTGTTAATTTAAGGTATTTAAAGAGGTGCTGCTGATTGTTTTTTATATACACCTGATGAAGCATTCTGTGAAAGCGCTTGTGTGACATTAAAGAAGGCATTGTTTTTTACCACTTTCTGAAGACTGAATCATTTATCTGTTCAACTATTAGGATTCTGGAGCCTTACCTCAGCTTAGTGTTTTTGGATTCAAGTTTGTACAAAGGACTTTAGCAGAGGTATTTGGTGTATATTGGGCACAATTTTTGTATTGTTGTAAAAATTTCTCTTAGTTGTACACTCCTTAGTCAGCTGGGAAGCTAACATCTTGGCATATTCTCCAGAGCTCTTTTCTGCAAGTTTGCTTTCCTAACAACAACAACAACAACCTGATTTTCAGTGAATAATTCATTACACTTAATTTTGTGGTTGTGAGGTACAGGAACTTTTTGTGACCAAGCTGCTTTGAAGGATAAACAAGTGCAGTTCAATATTCCACATAACTACTCACCAATGTAAGGGATATGACTGATGGTCGAATGGGTATAGTTTAAACCCCACATTTGCCAAACAATTTAAAGAGGTTGATGGTCAAATGTGGGGTTTGAATCTCACCACTACTGACCAGTGTGAATGGTCACCAGGGATATGGTCTCTCAGGTCATGACAGTGGTGCCAAACAAGATAAAGTTTAAATAATGCAGTGGTACGGTACTTTACTGTTACCACCTACAAATAGGCTCTGCACCACAAAAAAAAAATTAATAATAAAGCACTGAGTATGGTCTTTAGCCTCTCTCACTACATTGCCATCTCAACTGTCACCTTCTGTGTTTCTGTACCTTCCATGCTCATTTGCCCACAGTAACTGCACTTTATGCGGATACTTACACACACACACACACACACACACACACACACACACACACACACACACACACACACACACACACACACACACTAGTTCCTAAAGGCAAATAATACAGTCTCCTGGCTCATGGTATTAAATTGTCACCACCTGAGACTTCCCACAGTTACTGTTTCCCTCTTGTCAAGAAGCTAAGTAATTATGAAGACAAATGTTAGCAGGTACAGAACAGTGTGACTATTGAAAGAAGATGCCTGCAATTTCTCACTATTCAGCAATGAATATTCCCTTATCAGTTATATCATCGATTCTTGGATAGGGTGCCTTCTCTGTGGAATCTGCATGCCCTCCCTGTGTTCATGTGGGTTTCCTCCAGGTGCTCTGATTTCCTCCCACATTCCAAAAGATATGCAGCAGGTGGACTGGATACTCTAAATTGGCCATTGGTGTGAGTGTGCATATGAGTGTGTGGTGTGGATGAACTACTGCAGCAGGGCTAGCCACACCCACCAGTGTAAACCATGGCTCTAGATGATTGTCACTATTGAAGTGACACTGACCCCATGTGCAAAAATGAAAAAAAAATAGTTGTGGATGGATGTAATGGATAACCAGCCACAAGCTCTTTGAAAGTGAATCAGTAAGAGTACTTTAAGAAACGAATGAGTTAAGTATTACAGTTATCAGTTATATATACACATAAATGTACAGTTAGTGAAGGAAACAGAAAATAATCCTTTTGAACTAATAAATTGCATGGAAGAAAAAGACACCTACATGTAATTAGACTTTCCTGAACAGTAAGCTGCAGTACACAAACTTACATACTACATGCATGGGGATGCAGGAACAAAATTTGTAGTCCGGACAGCTTTGAGTAGCAATTCAGTTCTGATCATGTCAGCTGTTCTTGGTTTATATTTCTTTTTTGTCAGGAGAATCATTTGTAACAGTGCAGGTTTTCTCACTTTTATATACTAATGAGACTGTTTTCTTGATTTTGATTCAGCTGTGTGTGTGATGAACCTTTTGATTGGATTTTTGTTACCCTTTGATTCCTACCTGAGAACAGCCTGGCCCTGTAACTACAAGGCACATCAATTAAATCTGCACACTCTGTGCATAATTGCTTCCCAGTAGAAGGCAGGAAGTTAGTTTACAATTAAATTTATAGATTCTGCATATTGTAGTTTCTTTTCTTTTGTTTTATTTATTCATTTTTAAATTCATAGAAAATGTCCAGAGCACTTGAATGTTTTTGTGCATCAGAAAACACATATTGAAGATCAAACTACTTATATGGATTATCTTTTACATGCTTTATAAGACTTAAGTGCTGCTGATGTTTATATTGTATTCTGATTCAGAAAAACAGTGGCCTATATGCATATTAACCCCAGCAATATTACACTGCTCTCACAGTAATTCAAAATATTTTTTTAGTGTTACTGTTGTGTTCTTCCAAGAACAATGTCAACCATATATAAAATGTTATTTGAATAAGGTAAATCCCAAGGTGGTAAGAGGATTTATATAAAGTAAGAATAGTAAAGTTGCCAATACATGCCCATGCAGGATATCTTTTTAGAAAAGTCCAGAGTCAGCAAGGGTTTCTTTTCATTATAACAAGGTTCTATTTGAGACATAAACGTTTAAACCACAGGGCTACTTCATTTGAGTAAGCATAATCTGTATGTTTACTAAGCAAAATTGAGTGATCAACTGTTCCAAATGCTCTTTTTTATTAAGAGCTAGAAAGACTACTGTGTTAATACAGCATAATGCAGGTGTGTGTATATTTGGTTGGTTTCTGTGTACAGTAAAGTACGGATGCTGTATTTTAGCTTAAACTCATGCTGTTTGTCAGACAATACAGCATATTTTGAACAAATACAATGATTTCAATAAACATGATTTCACCTAATGTTTTTGCTTAGGTACAAATGTTACCTGTAGGTATGTAATCAGTTCCTGTTGTGACAGTAGGAATCATGCAATGATAGGGTAATCAAAACATATTTGGAACTCTGTGATATAGTCACAGTGGTCAGAGAAAGATTGAAGATATTGAAGAAAATAGTTAACTGTTAATAGAGCACTGTAATACCTAGCCTAAGTAGCTTATGCTGGAGATTGTGAAATTTTGGGTTAGATTTGTAGTCATTATTCTTTAGTTATCCTTCAATTATATTTTTATTGATTTTTAAGACAGAAATGTGGACATCAAATACTTTTTTCGTAGTTTGTTTTTGTGGATATGTTTAAGAGAGCATTATCCCCATTGGATTTAGTGGGGATGGTGAGCAACATTTGATAGCACTGAGTATATCATTGTTTCACTTGTCACCCATTTCAGATTTAAGTAATATTTTGTTAGTAGTAATAGTTTTATGATATTCAAGAATGCTTCTAATTAGATGAATGCTATAAAGGTTTCTGTAGTATTGTCCTTTGGTTTATTTTTATTCCATTAGTATACTTTAAATGTTGATATTTTAAAGTTTAGTTATGTTTTGGTAATCATTTTTTTCTAATTCTTGCCATACTTTCTTACCTTTAAGAAAGATTTGTCTATGTATATAAAAAATACAATAAAAGGTAGTTAATATTCAAAAGCATGCCCACTGACTGGACAGAGCAATCAGAATGCAAATTGTTACATTGAGCTCAAGCTACAAAAATAATTTTCTTTGCGATTTTAAGCAGACACTTTAAGCTGTAAAAACTGCTTAACCACTGTTCTATATGGTGTAAAACTGCTCAGTGGAACAGAATGATACATAATTAAAAAACATGCATATTTATACTAGGATCATAGCACAAAAGCCCCACCGATAGGTACACGTGTAGTGTAAAAACACCAGCAACTGCAGTGTTTTATTAATAGCCGAGTTGTTACTCGGCAAAACAGATTCCATATGGCCAGTGGCTGAGACACTTTTTATGTCACAGATAACCACTAAATAGTACTCTGCTTTTTTAATATGGAAAAATGCCATCATACTGTTTAGTGGCTTGTAGCTGAGCAAAAAAAAAATATCAAAGTTAATAGCCACACATAACCATACAGTTAAAAAAATGAATAAATCAGGATTGAGATGAGCAGATCTCCTTTCTAAACAACAGTGGCAAAAAAAAAATGACGTACTGGGTAAGCACACTTACAGACACACACACACACACACCGAATGCATGCTCAGCATGTTGTTTTGATAACTCTTGTAACACAAAAGCCATAGAGGAACATTCAAGTCTATCATTTATGCAATGACACTGTTTAGAAAAGGTAAACAATAGTGTTATTGTATTATAGCAAGAATCCATCCTTGAGTGTGGATAGCACAGGATTTAGCCGCAGTTAGTTTTGTTTAACCACTTGGGCTTCAGTCTTGTGATCAAACCACACAAACAGTCAGTACATCCTGCATTATCCCACTTAGATGTGGATTGCTCTGGAAATAAATAATATTTATTTACATTGAATTCATCTTCTGTTTGCATTGTGATTTATCCTAAATTGCAATTACTTTACTTTAGAAAAAGATTAAAACAGAAGCCAGGTCAGTACAGGAGCGTACATTTGCCCACCATTTTAGTTGAGTAAGTAATAAAGATTCAGTGTCCTTTTTTTCATAGGGCAGTACTAGGCTATTGATCCAGAGGACTATTAGAAGCCCAGCCACAATAGCCCAAATTGTAGGTACCTGTTAACATGACTAATTTATATCTAGTTTTTAAAGGAAAAGAATGAATTAGAAGTATTAACTGTTTAACGTTACCCAAGTGCATAGGCTACTACATTACAATAGGGTAATGGTCACTTAGAGTATCTCTTAAAATGAGTGCATCTTTAAGTTTAAGGATGTTAGTGATTATTAAATCCAACAATGAAAATGTATATGTGGCTTTGATTGGTTTTGTACCATCTTTAATTATTTTGGATAATTTTTATGAAGTAAAACTACACAAACCTCAAAGACCTCCTAAGCCATCAAATGGCAACACCTATTCTTAGCGATCACTAAAGCACACACCAAAATCAACACCTAACACATGCACAATTATACACTCAACGATCACCCAAGAACAAAGCACATAAGACAAGCAAACACTTTACCTAGCACTATTGTCGTAGTAAATTCTCTTGTATGACGCACAGATGGCCCTGTCACCTTGCTGGGCAAGGACAAGATAATGGTCAGTTGCCTATCTGGAGCTAAGATCCGCAATATGATGCACGCATTCAAGTCACTGCACAACAGGAACCAATACGTGTTTGTCATTGTCCATGTTGGTGTAAATGACCTGGGCATACTTCACTTAGCTGTATGAAAAGACACATTATGGATCTCTCTCAGTATGTGCCACAGACAGTTATGTGCCTTGCATTGAGCAGCATTCTACCTTCACCAGGGAAGATGCCACAGTATGAACAGAAAACGATTGATTTTAATTATTGGTTTAGTTTCTAATGTCACTCCAGGGGGGATCCAGTATCCATCAGCATGGGAGGACATGGTTAACACACCGTATTGCTTTGCTAAGGATGGTCTGCACCTTTCCCCCTTGGGCTTTTGTATAGTGGCTAAAACTTTACCCACCTACCGTAAAAATATTATTTTAGGCAATATCAAAATGACAAAACTACCAACATAGCAAAAAAAAAAAAAAACTCAAGGTAACCGTAAGATGTATTTCTTCAACGCTAGCAGCCTCCACAAGAAACACTATACCCTACAGGCTCTCCTCACTTCCTTGGAGAATGCACATATCTCTACTGTTACTGAGACTTGCTTTAAAGCTACAGAAATTACATCTATAATGCAAGGCTGTAGTGCTTTCCACACATTTAGGCAAACAGCATCAAACACGAGGTGTCATAAATTATTTTAACAAAAACTACATCTCCTTCTTGGTTAAACAGGATGATGCCCTGGAGTTCATCTGCATCCAAGTCTCTGTACACAGGATTCCACTTACCTGGACCTACTAGAGGTGGTCACCCTCCAACCAAATACCTTATTCATGGGAGACATTAACTACATTAACTACCCCTCTACAATTGGAAAATGAACACTGCCTCTAGCTCACAGGCACAATGTTTCCTGGACTTTGTCAGCATGAACACCATGGATCAGACAGTGCTCACTTCATCCAGAAGATCAAACAAATTGAACCTAGTATTCACCAACATGGATAAGCATTGCACCTTCCCCTGTGTGACGTCCTTATAGGTGAAGTCTGACCACAAATTTGTTTCCTATGAAATAAAAATCAGTCTAGAAAACCCAACCAAACCTCTAACAATTAGTAACAATTTGAAAGTTTTCTAAAGCAAACGTTATCCTATTAAGCGATAGTTTATCAAAATTCATGGTTCCCCTGACCCCGAGAACACAGCTAGCTGTACAGAATTATTCACAGAAACCCTATACAACATGTAAATGGCGACACTGGGGCTGCCATACCTATGGGAAGTAAGCCCAACTCTTTCACCAAAATCAAAACCCACTGATGGAGTCTTTACCTTTACATGGTATATAACAAAAGGAAAACAAATCATGGCCAAAATCAGAAAGAGCAACTCTCAAAGAGGCCAGAGCTTTCTGATTCAACTAAACAAGAAACTAAGAGGATTAATGAAGTCTAACAATGCCAGTTACAAGGTCAGGATAGCATCCCAGGCTAAGGACAATCACAAAGCCTAATTGAGCTATATTAGGAACCTTAGAGGTAACACTCAGCAGTGTGCACTACTGGTTGTAAATGGCACAACCTGTGCTGACCAGGGTGACATAGTGAATCTATCTATAGCTGATAAATTTTGCTCTAACGTCACACCCAACCCCCACCATACCTCTCAACCTATTAGAGCAAGCAATCTGGACAGAGCCTAAAATAATAGTGGGACAAAGGCCCAAAAATAGGGACCAATTTTAAATATTGCTGTTACAAACTTAGAAAATTGCTGGATAATAGGATTTGTGCTAACATGCACTTTCTGAAGGATACAATCTCTTAAACTCAAATGTATGCCCTTCTTTAGTAATGTCAATCCTCGCTGATTTGCCAGAAAACCACAATTTTGTTTGAGGAGCAATCTAAAAATATAAGGTAAAAATCTGGACATTTTGCAAAAATCTGGGCGGTTCATAGGTTCATAGGTTCATACTAGGCTATCTGCCCTAGGGCATTTATAAGCCCAGCCAGAATGTGTTTGGCTTTCGCCACCCATTTTAAATTTATTTTGCTATGCCCTTTTTCGAGGTTAGTATACTGTGCCTCTTGTCTAACAGTGACACAGAAGTGATACCCGGGGTAAACCTACGATCTCCCATCCACTCATCAAGATTCCTCTTGAAGAGAGTCAATTAGGGACTCTGCCTAACCTGGACTGGGATTTTATTCCAGAGTGAAGGTAGCCTCTGGGTTATGAATCTGTCTCTCCAGCATGTCCTATTTATTTCACTGCTGAGGTTCAAGTCTCTCGAGCGCGTAACTTGATGGGATTTGGATTTTCTGAGGTGCAGCATGTCCATTAATTCTGGGTTGGACATTGCTTTATGCATCAGGCACAGATCTCCTCTGAACAGGCGGTATGCCACTGAGTAGAGCTGGAGTTTCTTTAACCGGGCAGCATATGGCATCTGTTTGAGCCCTTTGATCCTCTTGGTGAGGTACTTTTGGGGTCTTTCCAGTTGCTGCAGGTGTCTGGTAAGGTACATCCCAAAAGGGGCATTGTACTCAATTATGGGCCTGATGAGGGATGAGTAAAGAGGCACGATGACCTCCCCTGATCTACATGTGAATCTCTTCATGATTAGGTGGGCTATATAAAATGTTTTACTAACCACTTTGGCCACGTGGTTGTCAAATGAGAGATTGCTATCAACTTGGGTCCCCAGGTCCCTAATTACTTCTTCTGTACTTAATGGATTACCACCTATGTGCTAATTTGTGGGCACTTTGTTTTTGCCAAAGGGGATGACTATACACTTTTTGGCAATTAGCTTGAGGCCATGGCTCTGGCACCAGTTGTCTGTTTCTATGAGGCCCTTTTGGAGGATGCTTGTGTCGGCTGGAGAGTCTATTATGGCGCCCAGTTTGCAGTCATCTGCGAACTTGGTCAGCCACAGTCCTTCCGTGTTGGCCTGTACCTCCGAGAAATATATACCTAACAAGAGAGGTCCCAGGACTGAGCCTTGTGGGACACCACTTGTAACTGGTTTGGAGTCTGACATGGCTCCAGCAATTCTAACCATATGGGTTCTGTCCTTGAGCCAGTTTGCAATCCATCTAGTGACATAAGGGTTTATATTTAAGCTGGTGAGCTTATCTATAATGCCCGAGTGGGGTATTGTATCGAAGGCTTTTTCGAGGTCCAGGTAGGCTGTGTCGACCACCTTCCCCTCGTCAATGGCCTTGGTGACTGTTTCAAAGAAATCAACCAGGTTTAAGAGGCAGGATCTGCCCTTAAAGCCGAACTGGGTAGGATCCAGTGTCTGTAGGTCCCCAATATCTTCATTTATGAGGTCCATGATGATCCTTTTCATAGCTTTGCAGACCAAGCTAGTCAGGCTTAACTGAGAGTTATGACCCCCCCCCTGTGAAATCCATTCTGGTATATCTTTCCCAACTATCAACAGGGAGCAGGTCTTGGCGGCACTTGCTAAGGCCAAAAACACTGTTTCAATGGTCCCTGACAGTATCCTTGGTTGCCTCCTAAATAACCTAAAACATGACCTAGTGGGACCACTTGAGGCACTCTTCAACTACAACCTCAAAACAGGTTATGTGCCAGATAAATAGAGGTCTGCAACTTTCATTCCTCTTCATAATAGTGGACAGTCAACTGACACTGGGAATTACAGACCTATCAGTCTGACAAATATAATATGCAAAGCCATAGAGCAAATTATCATGGAAATAATCAGCAAGGACATTGACAACCTACAGAAACTGGACTGATCCCAATTTAGCTTTTTTAAGGGAAGATCTGCCAACTTAACCTAGTAGACTTCTTCTGTAGGGTCACCTGGGTTATAGATGAGGGGAAAACACTGCATACTGCCTACCTTGATTCAATACAATACCCCACTCAGGTATTATTGGCAAACTCTCAGAACTAGGCATAAAACTCTACATAACTTGCTGGATTGCTGGCTGGCTCACAGATAGGATCCAAGAAGTCAGGATCGGTAAGACCACCTTCACCAGGAGACTTGTGACCAGCAAAGTAACACAGCACTCCATGCAGGGTCTGCTCCTTTTTGGCATCTATTTCTCAGAAGTCAAAGCTAATGTCAAAGGCCTCTGACACATCAAGTTCCCAGATGATTGTAAATTTGGAACTATCATAGATTCCCCCCATGATGGCTGCATCCTACAAGAGGGTATAATACAAAGAAATGAGTGGTGCCAAAGTCACAGATTAAAATTCAGTGCATAGAAAGGCATTATAGTGCCCTATGAGAAATCATCCAGCCATTCTAATTACTCCATCAATAAAACACTGTTAAGAGTTGACCCAGTAATTAGGGATCTGGGAACATATGTAGAGAGTAATCTAGCCTTCAACCAACATGTAGCCAAGATACTAAGAAAATCATTCTGTGTTTCCCAACTCATAAGCATTGGTATGGCATCCAGGTCAATGAAAGTTACAGTACCACTCTACTTACCCCTTATCTGACTCCTCAATGAGTACAGTGCCTCCTTTGGCATGTCCCTAATGAGGCATTAGTAACAAATGGAATGCTCTCAAAGTTTTTTTGACCAGGAGAATCCAGGGTATGAATATCCTGTCCTACACAGATCACCTTAAGGCCCTATCTCTGTACTCAGTCTCCTACAGGTTACTGAGAGGTGTGGAAGTAGGGCATATAAGGTATCTTCACATCCAGCTCTGATGATCACTTGCTCATCTACAAAACAAAATATCACCTCAACAGTAGATCCAAGGACCTGAACTTTGCCTGTGACATAAATAAAACATAGTGAAGTGTCTCAAAGCATCCCCACACTATGGAATAAGCTCCCCATCCACGGGAAGCAGAGTTCATCCCTGACCCTAAATATACAAAACCTTGATCATTGGATGGGAAATTGCAAATTCAATCCTAGTCTGGCCCCCATGTTTCTCATAGACAGGGGTCGACAATAAGTGAATTAATCCCCAACTAACACCCCCCTCCCATAATTCTTTACCTTCTTACTAACATACTCCACCATATAGGCCTGGGTTGCATGAAGTGGTCATTAGCCCAGTATAAACCTATGACCCTATGAAGAAGTGTTTTTGTTCTTGCTCATATCTGAACTGCTCCAGTCTAGGTAAAGATTGCCACATATAGTTAATTTGTTATTGTTTGTTGACCGAATTGTTATTTGTAGTGTGGATCACAAAGGGGTGATATTAGAGTGGGTGAAAAGTATGAAGTATACATGTAACCTCCAACTTAATAAATATATATATATATATATCATTGTCCAATTGTGATCAGTTTAAACAGAGGCATTACTTTCAGCAAATTAAATGTGTGCCAGATTGCAATAATTTTTGATGAATGTTAACCTGCTATTTTTTATACCCTTTTGTATGTTGTCTGTGAACAGAAAAATATGATGAGAACCAGGATACATATTCTTAGCCAGCACTGTGGTTTTGCAAATATTTGAGGTTATTTTGAATTTCACACATTTCAATCAGTCTCCTTTTATTATCAGTACTGCCAGTGTATAGTACCAGTATAGAGAGGTGTTTAGGGTTAAAAACATTAGTTTCATGTCCTGGATTAAATTGTTTGTCATCAACCAGGAGTTTTATGAAAAGCAGGTATATAGTGATATTCTTATGACCTTTGAAATTTGGCGTGGTAGGGGACTGATTCATTAATAACTTAGTGGTGATAATAAAATGATGTTTTAATAGGCAGATAATATAAAACCAGCATTTGCTCCTCCATTCAGCAGTAGTAGTGTGAACTGGAAAAGGTATTAATGGTGATGATTAGGTGTCATTTATGAGTGTTTATGATGTGTATATTCCTACCAGAATAGAGAAACGACTTGTAAGGGCATGTCAACATTATAGCCTGCAAGTTACAGTTGATAGATAAGGGACATAGCTTATAAGTTACTGTTGATAGATGAGGGAGAAAGTTATTGGTAGATGTTTAAGTAATAGAAGCCTGGCTTAGCTGAGTAAGGTGCGTTGCAAAGCTTTGTAATTATGAAATCAAAAGACAAATTCCAAAGGATCAGTCATAAGTGTAGCTAAGAGAATGTAAGTTAATTCTAAAGCATGAGCGTATTAATTAAGTATCATGGGAAGGGATACTTTCCAGTTTATGTATAATTATTTTGGTATTTAAGTTTTTACATCGTGGGAGTAGAGCGAGAACAGAGAACAATTCAAAGGCAAACTGTAGCAAATTGTGTATTAGCGTTGAAGTCACAACTCTGGTAATACTGTTTCATTATGCATCACACAGTTTAGTGTGGAAGCAGGGCTAAGAGTAAGTGGCATTATCTAGATGGCTGAAGCAAGAGGTAGAGTTATCTGTTTTGATAAGTTTTTACAGAAAATGCTTTAGTAGTGCAGTGGTGCAGCAATAGTGTTGTCACCACACAGCAAGAGGTTCTCCAGTATGATTCTCAACTGGGGTGGCTTCTGTGCGGAGTCTGCATATCCTCCCTGCATTTATGTGGGTTTCCTCTGGGTGCTCCGGTTTCCTCCCATGTCACAAAGACTTGCATCTGGAGCATTTCTCCCAGAGACTCCACTGAAAATTGGCTTTGTTCCAAGTCAGACTATACCTTTAAGCAAATGTTAAATAAATAATAAAAATATATAAATATGTATATGTATAAATATGTATACACACACACACACACACACACACACACACACACACACACACACACACACACACCAGTGTAATGATTTCATTCTGAGAATGTCCTTGCCAAAATATGGTATGTTGTCTTTATTCAAAAGAAGGTATACAAGGTGACCTGTTTGAAATCATTAAGTAGACAGGACTACAGAAGATAGAAGAGGGAAAAAAATGTTTTCATATGAGTGTGGAGTTGAGGTTGGGGGATGGAGGCAGGGAAAGTAAAGTGGGCCAACCTTCCAGTTTAAAATGATTTAGTCAGATTCAGATTATGCACAGCCAGTTTTGAACTCAGTCTACCAATTCACCAGCTTGTAGTGTAAGCACACATGAAATATTGTTAATCATCATTTACTGAAATCAGTACCCAGAACACGCGTACGTGAAATGCTGTTATGCAGTAGCTGTGTCCAACAAAATCAAAGATGAATTACACTAATTAATGAGGACGAGGAACAACCAGTTTTCAGAATTCAGTACATACCAGTAAAAACAATGGCTGCTTGGAGGCACTGCGGGACCAAGCTACAGTTCTTTTTAAGCTGACTGCAACAAATAATAATGTAGCATTATTAAAAAAGTCATCCAAATAAAATCTGTATACAGTTCAACATTGTAAACACCAGGAATGGTTAATGTGCTGTCTCAAAGCAAACTTGCCTTGTTAAACTGTTGGTTAAGCCATCATATTGTGGGATGATGTAGGTTTCCAGGCACCAAAAGCGAGTGTATGGTTGCCAAAGTGAACTCAGATAGAAAGGGTGGTCATTTCCAAACACTACAATCCAGTTATATTTGAACCAAACTTTATAGTAAAACCCGTATTGCTAACAACTGAGACCCTATTGAGAAGGATGACTGCATGCAGCTTGAGTTCTACCTTAAAGCCAGTGTGTGAATGGAGTCATTTTTATCTGGATTTCACATGTTCCCCAGCTGAGTATAAGTGTTTTATGACCTGTCTGTAGCTTAGCTTTCCGCCTGACGTTGATGTTCTGCATCAAGTCCGGCTGCAGTATTGGCGTGGAAGTCCCCGGCGCATTTGACTGACATCATATTTTTCCCCGATTCTGAAATCTTGGTCGAGAGGGCATTCAACGGTATCAGGCTTGCCTATTTAGTTTTTTCTTGCCCTCTTGAGTGTTTTTGGGTCAGAAAAATTTTTTGATTTTAATTTCTCAGACCGATTTCTGTTGGCTAATATTTCCGTTAAGAATATTAAGTACTTGGTTGGGTCAGTGGTGCGGCGTTGTTGGAATCAAGGTTTTACCGGTGTCAGAAATAGTAATAAACGTATAGATAAAGTGATAATTAACTTTGTGTATTCCTTGTTACTAGCCTGAATTGTTATACCCGTGAATTAGCCGCTTTTGTGCTAAGGAAGATAAAGCAAGGACCGGAGGAATAAGGTGTGAGAGATAGTGCGAAAAGCGAATAAATTATAAAATGCCGTGTACCAGGTGCCGCTAGTTACCGAGAAGCAGCATAAAAGACAAAGCGGGGACGGCCAGAAGAACCTTCGTCTGTGCGGACGCGGTCCTTAGAGGTGTCGGGTGAGTGTGTGGCAGTTTCACGGTTTTCTTTAATCCCAGGGAGAGACTTTGTTATTGCAGGATGTGGGGCCTCTCAGGAGGCAGGTCAGGGGGATGGGGGCTCTCAGGTTACTGCTCCCTCCTGCTGGGTGCTTTTCTCCCCTCTAGTTCTGTTTCTAGGCTTCTCCCAGGCCTCTCCCAGGGTTTAGCTTCAGTTTCCCAGACCCCTGGTTCTTCAGGAACTGTGCCCAAGAAGCATGCTTAAAATGGGGGCTTTGCCCAGGCTTTTTTTTGAGCAATCTTGAGCCTTTGAGGATAAGAGACTGGGGGCTTTGCCTAGTATAACTGACCTAGGCTTCGATGTTTCGATGGCTTTTTGACCTTCTTCTTCTTTTACTCTCTTTAGAATGAATTCTGATGGATGATTCTCCTTCCTTTCCTTCTCCTCCTTTTGATTTTCTCCTCCTCAGGATTCTCCAGGGGAGATTTTTTCATTTAAAAGGTCAGGACCATTCTGGTTAGGAAAAGAGGGAAGGGAAGGACTTTTTGTTTTTAGGAATAGGCCTGAGGCTATACCTCCTACCCTGGATGTAGTCCTTGATGTTTTTACAGAGGCTTCTCTTAATCCTGATTCTCCTCCTGCTCTGTCTCTTAACCCTGGTAAGGCATTAGCAGCTACATTCAGCGTATAAGAGGTAAGAGTCTGGGGCTGGTTAAGAAACGAGTTCCTTTAGGGGCTTGGGCAGACCAAAGGCTTCTGTTGTCAGGTAAAGGGTTCCTGTTCCTAAATCCTCAGACCACAGATCCTAGGGGAAAGGGCTTTTTATGCAGTTTATAGAAGCTATAAACCATTTCCACTTCTTCCACACATGCAATGATAATGTTGAATTCTCAGTTCCATTCTGAAAGAGTGAAAGGTTGATGCTCTGGCGGAAGGTATTGATTGTAAATTGTTACAAGATTTAGACAATGTTTAGTACAGGTTCTTAAGTGTTCTTTGCTGGCAATTTGGTATTTGCTATTTGCCTCGTGGTTTGTGGCTGCTACTGTGGCTCAGGGTGTCAAAGGCACGCCTGGTTGAGGATCAGAATTGCCTCTTTGGATGTGTTAAAACAAAGTTTGATGTTAAAACAACAATCTATGGAGTTCAGTTTCTTCTGATGTGTTGGCAGTTTTAAAGAGAGGGGGGAGAGAAAAAAGGCTAAAACAAGGCGGGCTATTAAGTTACTAAAAAAGATTTTTGCAGGTTCAGCCTCCAAAATTGAGTACTATTCTACTCTAAAATCTTATGTCTCCCAGTCTAGGGGTAGATCTAGAGGGGTAGAGGCAGGCGCTCCAGGGCTCTTCTCCGGCTGAAAGCAGAGGTTCCTAGAACGAGTCTTGAGGCAGGGTCAGGGGTCCAACCTTTCAGTCAAACAGACCCCAGAACCTTCCTTTGCAGCCCTGCCTGGCTTGACACTTAAGCACCTTTGGGAGAGAAAATTGGCACTTCAAGGTTGGTTGGAGTTTAATTACCCAAGACAGATGGGTATGGATATCATGCACCGCAGTTTACAGTTTCTTTCAAAGGCGGTTCCCCTCACCTTTCAAAGCAAGAGGAGTTCCTCCTCACAAAAGAATCTAGACAAGAATAGAGAATTTCTTATTTACTCCAATATGGGGCCAGGCATAGGTCCTATGCCAGAAGGCCTAGGATTTTTATTCTGCGGTTTTTTCACAGTACAAGAGGGTGCGTGGAGACCAAACATTGGATTTATCTATCCTCAAATTTATATATCCTCAACATAAGTTCAAATTTGTGATTTTACAACAAACAGTACCTCCGCTGCTGGCTGGAGATCATTGGAACTTTTGGATGGATCTCAGGCTTTGGATCCTAAGGAGGACCTATCAGAGTAAGTTACAGACTAAGTTACAGTCAGTTCTCTGCATTTCGAGGTGGGGACTTTCTCTGCATTGCCCTTTGGCCACAGGTGGCTCCAGTTCTGGCTCCAGTGGGTTCAGGCAGTGATAGCTTTCTTCAGGCTACTAAATGCAGATCATATCTATTTGGGCGATGCGAGAGGATTGGCGATTGAAGATCATGTGGAAGGTGTGCTTGGGAATATGTGAATGCCTGTGATAGATTGTGAGGGTATTCTGTGAGCCTCTATTAGTCCCCTCCTCACCCTCTCAAGAGTACGCTGCTTTCTGGGTGTGAGACTGAATACAGCATTACAGACAGCCTTTTGACCCCGCTTTTTTTCCTTCATCAATTCCATCACTTCCATCAACTATCTCATGAGTCATCAGGAATCCTTAGGACAGTCCTTCAATCATGGCTTTCATTCCATCTTGTCCATGGGTGCTTCCCATAAAGTGCTGCCATGATATGAAAAAAATGCAAAATGTATGCACACAGCACTGCACCACCATGGACACAGCACTGTACCTCAAATAATACCTTCATTCAAAAGGAATTTTGTGGTCTTCACTTCAGGAAAACCACCTAAACAAGGGACTCTGCCACACCGGCCAGAGCCCGACCAGATTTAACGACAGATGCTGACGAAGCTCCTCAGCATGGAAAGCAGGAAAATGGAAAGGATACAAGTGGAGACAAGTGCCAATTCTAATCACTACACATATCACATAAGGAAGGAGATGTTTGCAGTCCAGCTTGCATTAATTCAAGTTTACTTTTTCCAGGGCCAGGGCAGGTGTGATTCTTAACAGACACAACAACTGTCATGTGGTACATCAACAAGCAAGGGGGAACATTTATCCTCTATGCAGGCAAAGCAATGATTTGTGGAGACTGCTTCCTTTATAGTTTTGCCATCCTCCTCCTTACCTCTGCTTTGGGATTCTACCCAATTACTTATCATCCAAAAATATGAAATGTCAGTGTTGAACTGTAAGGCAGTTTGTCTTGTTGATGAAGAAGATGAGCAACTAAACATTGTAACAAGCAAGTTTTAACAACAACTTCACAGTAATGCACACTGTGTGGCCATGGATCCACAAAACAGCTATAGTAGCCACTGTCATTTTCTGACAGCTTTTTTAAACAAGGACATAGAAGATGCTCAGTCCTTCTTCAAGCGGTGTGATGAGCTGTCCCCAAGCATTACATTACAGCAATGCCAGGCTGCCAGGGGCAGTTACTTGCTGAATGGTGGGTGGCAGTTCTATGCTATCGTGGCTTAAGGAAGTGTTATGAATTACTTGATGAGGGCTTTCTTGGAGCTGTCTTTCTGAATCAGTGAAAGTTGCTTAGTAAAGATGGAGGAGCTTAGTGACCGGGGTTATCAAGCTCCTGGGCCAGGTTTGTGAAGTTCACTGGTAGAATTCTTCCTGTATTCCATCTGATATCTGTACATGTCTTTACTCTGCAGGTTTGAGCAGTGAAGGATAACATGAAAAAAAAGCATGTTGAGATTCTAGCAGTTACCATTTTAATATTCATTAAAGGACATTGATAAAATCTTCTACTTATTTTATTAATTCATTAATTTATATAATTCATAGCAGATTTTGAGGTACAGGCCTGTAGAAATACATTGGTTGCCATGTTGCAAGGGGTATAGAGAGGACATATCCATTATTCTTTGTTAGCACTTCAAAGTCCATGTGATAAAATGTAACGGGTCTTGTCAAAAAGTGCTCTATTTGTACTTGTGGGATGGTACTGCCATCAGCTAATGAAAGTAGAGACAACAGTATGCAGGTATACCAACTAATGCAAGGATGAGGAGTGTGTAGTTATTATCTAATCAGGTCCAGCTCTTCTTGACGTTGGATATTTTAGCATATAAAGCCTGTCAATCATGTTTTTCAGATTCATATTCATTACTTCAGTAATGCTGTCTATCCATCTCAGCCTCTTCTGCTGTTCCTCCGTTTACCATTGACCTTTCCACATGATGTGGCCAAAATATTTAAATTGTAGCTTTGTTTTCAAATCTTCCAATGGGCAAACTGATTTATTTTCTCACATAATTACAAATTTGATTTTGTCAACAGAATTTTCAAAATTGTTGTCGAACACCACAGTTCAAAAGCATCAATTTTTCTAGTCTGCAAACTTACTTTAGTCCAGCTATCACACCCATAAGTTGTTATTGCTAAAACCATGATTTTTACTGTAGATCTTTGTCGGCAAGGGAATGTCTTTTTTTTTGTTAAATCTTATACAGAATCACTAAAGCTTTCCTGTAAAGAAATTCCTTTTAATTTAATGGCTGCAGTCACCACTATGTAAATGCCATTAAGCCAAGGAAAATAAGATGTTTCAATGCTTCTATTTCTTCCTCATCAATCTTCAAAGAATTAACATAACAAGATGACATAATTTTACTTTTTTTGATGTTGAACAGCAAGTCAGGTTTTGTGCTTTCGGGCCTCAGTTTTGTCAGCAGGCTCTTAAACTCTTTGTCACATTCAGCCCTTTGAGTCGTATCATCTGCATATGTGAAGCTGTTAATATTTCTCTGTGCAAATTTTAATTCCAGCATCTGATTTGTCTAACTCAACATTTTGCATGATCTATTAGGCATATAAATGAAATAAGTAGGGAAACAATACACAGTGGTGTGGCACCTCTTAACAGTCTTAAATGAGTCAGTTATTCTACAGTCAAGTCTAATTGTTGCTTTTTGTCCTGCATATAGACACTTCAGGAAGCAAATAAGGTAAGCCAATATTCCCATTCTCAAAGAATTTGCCACAATCTGTTACAGTCCATGCAGTCAAAGTTTTGAGAATAGTCAATGATACAGAAACAAATATTTTTCCGCTTCCTTGCTTTCTTTATTATACAACAGATGTTGGGAATTTGATTCCTGGATCCCTTGTCCCTTATAAAACCAGCTACTACATCCGGCTCTTCCCAATTCATATATTGCTGGAGCCTAGCTTGCAACATCCCAGATATTACCTTGCTGAGACGTGAAACAAATGTGACAGTTCAGTAATTTGAGCATTTCATAGAGATTTCATTTTGTGAGAATGGAATGTGAACTGTCCTTTTTAAATCCAATTCCCACTGACTAATATAGGAACTGTTTAGAACTCTGTTCTAATCCAGTGCCCAGTCTTTCCAAATCTGCTGACAAATTCCAAGCAACACTGTAAAAGTATCTCTGTGCAGGATTTTAAACAATTCAGCTGCATTTCCCCCACTTCCTGCAGCCTTATTAGAACGTATGTCTAGGACCCAATTATCTTGACTCTCCAGAATGTCTGGCTACTGCTCAGAGGACATGCCAGCACATGTTTCACCAATGTTAGGCCTAAAGGTTTTTATGTTCCCCATCCAAAAATACTCAAGGCATTAGTTTTGTTGCCTCTTGTGCCTCTGTCCTCAGATCAGCAGTGAGGGTAAACCTCAACCCACATCTCCCACAGGTTCTTTAAGATCTTGAACAGAGCCATTCCATGTTCTGCTCCATGGACTGGTGGACTATTCCACAGATCCATGGAGTCGGGAGTCTCTAAATCAGAATCTCCAGCCGTCCTATTCCTATCTATATGCTAAGGCAGGTTTAAGTCGCTTGCTATAGTGGTTTTGGTGGTTTTGATTTTTGAAGTTTGGAGCTGTGTTATTAATTCGGGTTAGGCATGGCCTTGTATATCAGGCACATGTCACCTCTGGAGCGGGCGGTATCTCTTCAAATAGGCAGCCTGATTCTTCTCAATGGCAGCATATATGAGATTTTGGAGAGTTGGGGTTTCTTTGGGTTGGGACTTTTTGGGGTCTCTCCAATTTTGCTGGGGTCGTGGTGATGGTGAGATGATTTGGGGGGGTCTGATAAATTGAAAGATACAGAAGGTGAACCTACCTATGATCAGATGGATGATCTAGATCTGGATCACAGGGAGATGTGGAAGATCTTTATCCCTTCTTTAGCAGGTCTTTCAGGCTGTCAAGAAAGGCCCTGTCAGCCCACCTCCCCAGGTCCCCTATGATAACCTCTTCTCCTGGTAGGATTGCGCCTGTATGGTGGCTTGGGAGGTTATTTTGTTTTGAAAGGGTATATTTGGCATTTTTTGGTTTTTAACGGGTATCGGCGTTTAGCAGCACCATATATCTGTCCATTTAGTCCCTTCTGAAGGATATCCGTGTCGATTCACTTTCTCACTATAGCACCCAGTTTGCAGTCGTCCTGCCTTCTTGTCAAACAAGACTTTCTGTTAGCAGTCCTGAAGTAAGTGCCGAAGCCACTTGGAGTCAAGGACCAAGCCTGTAGAAGGACACCACTTGTGGGGCAGGAGTGGACAAAATAGCAGCAAACTCTAACCTTGTGGTTTCTGTCCCTTAGCCAGTCTGCAACCCATCTGTGATATATGTGGTTTTACATTTAAGCTGGTAAGTTTCTCTGACATATGGGTTTGTATTATGTCGTACAGCTTCTTCACACCAAGGCTGTATGCTGTATCGACTGAAGTTCCTTCATCAAGGGCCTTGGTTGAAAAGCCCTCGAGTCGAGTCAGGGTGACTGGAATAGTTGATGGTCTGCAGAAGCCAAACTGACTATGGTCCAATGTCCCTGGGTGGTCGGGTCCAGCTTTATTATGTCCATCTCTATAGCTTTGCAGGCTTTGCATCCTCTCCTTTCCTTCCTTAGCACCGGCGGTTACCAGGGTCAGTAAGCTGTATTTTTGTGGAGGTGGACCACAGTTGCTATGCATCTGGGCACGTGAGCGTATGTGCACAGTTGGCTGAAGATTAAACAGCTGCTGTAATATGTGCGGGTCAATTCCCATATAGGTGGTTGTAGCGGCCGGACACACCATCTGGTCCCAGATGACATGTGTTGTCCCAGCTAGAGAGCAAGCTGTCTTGTTTGCTTTAGAGATTGAGGGGAGGCTACCTCCGCTGGATGTAGTACTCTCATCTAGGGGGGAGGGGGTGAAGTTTGCTAGGGGGAGAGGGGGTGCCAGTATGTTGTCACCTGTCTTTGGTTATGTTGGTAATTTGTGTTTTTTGGATTAATTAGCATATCTTTTTGTTTCCATTCAGGTTCAACACATAGCTTAAAAAGGCTGTATCCTATTGTCCTGAGGTCCATGGCAATTTTTCTCAAAATTTAGCCTTTTTTGATTTTATGAGTGCTTTACTATTTTTGAATAAATAATGACTTTTTTACTAATAATGATCAGGGGTGACTTTATTTCGTAATAGCTTTATCACCTCTTATTGTTCTTGTTTGTTAACCCACCAAGTCCAGACTGGTGGTTTTCTGGAAAAGGAGTTTGGTTCTTGTGGATTGCCTGATTGGTTGATTTTGGGATTCCTGGGCAGTCGTCCTGGAGGCATTCAAGGAGGCTGCAGGTTGTAGGTTATGGTTTCCCAGGGGGCTCAGAGGCTGGCCTTGAAGGTACACACCAGTCTTGTGAAAGTGTGAAGTTTGCTTTGAGAAGTTCTTCACTGTGGTCTTTTTGTTGGGGTGGGGGGTGGATGTGGAATTCCCAGTTTATTATGAGGATGATCTCACCAATGATGGACTTCACATCGTGGAGCATTTTTGTGTTTGTGATAATGATAATGAGATCTAGTATTCTCCTCTCATGGGAGTGACTAGTGACTAGCTGTGGCATTTGAATTATGAACTCCAGGAACGTTGGGCTTAGAGTAGAAGGCTTGAGCTTGAGTAATGTTCCCAGTTCATATTCGGGTAGTTGAAGTCACCCAATATGATGGTGTTTGGATATACCTCCAGTGTCTTCAGGAAGGTTGTGTGGGGTTGGGTTTGAGGAGGGTGGCCTGTGGCATGCTACAATTTGCTTTGTGTAGAAACAGTTTTTATAGTTGCAGTTGGACTGTTTCCAAAACGGCTTGGATGGCGTTGCGACCAACCTGTGGAGGTGGTGCCTTTATGAATAGATACACCCCCTCCCCCTCCTTGTGTGGTGGGGGGGCTTGGGGGGCGGACATGAATGGTAAAACCTAAAACCTAATAGTGCCGGGTCCTGCTCTCAGGGAACTTGAACAGGGTTAGCACACACAGACATCGATGTTCTCCATACTGAGAAGGACCTCGAGTGTGTGCATTTTGAGATTTAGTGGTCATCCTTATATCGTTCTGTATATTCCTGCTGCCTTTTCATAACACCATCCAAAGGAAATGGTGTGTATGTATACATATGTTTCTTTGCTATTTAACAAATTAATTCCACCGGATTCAAGAGTCACTTTTCAGAGACAACCCGGGAGCACTGCCTGCTTAAGTGACTTACCCATTGCCACAGGAAATCACAGCATTCAGACTCTGGACTACAATGTGCAGTTCATCGCCAGCTAATGGCCTCCCTATAAAATGATCCTTCATTTCCCCCATATAAACAAAACATATCATGTATGGTTTTCCTTTTGAATGATATTTCTTTTCTGTTCTTCCTTGGGCTTGTTATTGAATCATTTTATTTTATTTAGGGATTTGTCCTCCTGGCTGTTTTATCTTCACTGCACTTCTCATTTCAGACTTTGTGCCCAGGAAAAGCTTATGTATCAAGGTATTCGTAGTTCTGCATTTCTGCTCTGTCCAGAAAGAGTACATAGTAGAATGTTTGCAGCTTTGCCTTCTTTTCCTCCAGGTAGAGCCAAAGAAATCTTTGTTGGGTCAAACAGCACAGTAATGGGGTTCTCAGTCACAAATGACTGAAAAGGAGATGAAACTAGATATCTCTAGCTGAAAGTGATTATAAAGGACAGTTTGTCTACACAGGACATTCTTAGGTTTTGTAAAACAAATATTTTTGGTACTGGTTGTAGTTGCTACACAGTGGTCTCATTGTAGTCTGACTGCAAAATGCAGCAACTAGTGAAATCCAATTTAACTTTGCAAATATTGTCAGAGGAGAATTCAGACTACTTGCTTTCTCAGTGAATGGAGAGAGCAATCTCAGTGCAAAACAAAGACAAAATAAATTATGGGACCAGTGAATAAAAACTTTAGATGATAAACAAAATTATACCAGTGTGGTAGTCACTTTCAGGTCATTTGTGAGGTAAAGCAAATTAATCCAAATTAAATAAATAAACTATCTAAATAAATAGATAAGACTATATTGAATTAATGCAGGAATATCAGTAATAGAGGTCTTTTAATTACTGGCTTGATAAAGAAGTGGCACAGGGCAATAAAATGAGGTCAGTTAGTGATGGAGAACGTTAATTTAGCAGATTAGAGCTACCACGACATGTTCAATTCAGTATGAATAAAATAGGGATGGCTTTGTAAGACTGCTGCTTTATTCCAATAAAGCAATCATGGCATTTTTTCAATAGTGGAGAAATAGTCTTTGAATTTCTAATTACTGAACAGTGGGAATATGTTCTATAAAATGTAACACTTATGTTAATTGCTTCCTTGCTGGCCTGTGCATTTTATATTTGGAAATGGTCTCCATTCCTGAGAGTTTTCATTTCTTAATGACTTTGTTGACATTAAAACAGATAACATTGCTGGGAGCCTTGTTAAACACAATGGCTATGTGTAAATGGATCGTGCAAAAATTGTTTAGTTAGACAAAGTAAAAAGCTGCTGATTAGCAAATACTTTTTGCTTAGGACATATTTTTCAGTGAAGTGGATAGTAACTTTAGTATATATTCATCTTGCAATAACTGTAAAATATGATGTGTATTAGCTTATTAAGCAGAAGAAGAAAGCACATTCATCAGCCGAGTGGCCCAAAACTGTTGTAATATTATTTCATATCAAAACAGTCATTGCAAAGCTGTATAACAGTCATCCACTTCATTTCATAAGGGTGTACCCCCCTCACACTGTCGCATCAGGATTACGTGGCATTTACTGATCTGAGATGAAGTAGCTTCTCCTTTAACCTGCCACTACAGATGAAATATGACAAGTCACAAAAACATCTCATTCTAACATTGTCAGGCAGAATAAACACATACATGTGTTGCAGACTCATAAACAGAGCCCACACCTTAGCTCAATAAAAATAACTGTAATGAAGAAAGAATTTTGGAGGTTTTTCATCAGTACCTCTCTTGATGCCCAGATTAAGTGTAAATAAATGAATAAAAACATTTATTCAAATAAATATATTTATCCCCTGTGTATCTTTGTCACTTTTTAGGTCTGGCCATAAAGCCGTCTCCTTCAAATTAAAATTGAAACCAGAGGTCCTGTCCACCTAAGGCACCTTTATAAATTTCTCTAAGAGAAAAAAACAATACTTGTAAGGGATACATTGGCAAGCTTCAAATCACCACCAAACCCAGATAACCCCAATGAATTGCAGAAATGTACACCAGCACTACACAATACCAGCATGTAAACAGCTGCATAACTCAGTATTGTACCCTGTAGAAACAATCGCAGGGCAAAACCTACAGACAAAACCCACACAGTGGAACCATAATAACACGCTTTACAATAAAATGGAAAGAATTTTGACCAAACGTAAGAAGAGTAATTCCTAAAATGATAGATCTCATCACTGAAATAAACAAACAACTCAAGGACTTAATAAAATCCACCATAGCCAACTTTGAGGCTAAAATAGCTACCCAAGCCAAAGACATTCACAGGGCCATTTTTAGTTGTGTTTGTAATTCAAAGACACAATGCAGCAATGCACTGAGCTGATTGTGAATGGTGTTACATACAATGAGACTGAAAATATAGCAAACCTACTGGCAAATAAATTTAGCTATGTTTACCCCTCTCTCCTCTCCCCTTTGCTCTCTCTCAAGATATACCTGAAACTGGCTCACTTCCAGCTCACACATGTCCATATCCTAAAACAGCTATCAAAAGCTAAAAATACTACATAAGTGAATTCTGAAAATATCCCTGGATGAATCTTTAATAGCATGAATCACAACTTAGCCCTCTCCAACCTCAGCCTCCATGCAGGTTTTGTATCAAGTGAATGGAGAGCACCTACATTCATTCCTCTGCATAAGGGCAGACCTTCCACACACACTCAAGCAACAGACCCATAAGTCTGACCAACCCCATATGCAAAATAATGGAAAAAGATATCATGGAACTGATCAATAAAGATATAGAAAACCTCCAAACACTGGACCCATCTCAGTTTTGATTTGTTAAGAGCAGATCATGCTTACTCAGCCTGGTGGATTTTTTTTTGAAAAAGTCAACAAAGCACGGGAAGAAGGAAAAATGGTACACACCACAAACCTCAATCTGGCCAAAGATTTTGACACAATCCCCACTCAGGCATAGTCAAAAAGGTAAATAAACGTGAAAGAAACCAATTATGTCACCATTGGATTGTGAACTGGCTCACAGGTAGGATGCAGGAAATCAAAATAGGGGATGTTACCTCCACAAAGAGGCCAGTCACCACTGGAGTCTATTATGGTTCTGTGCTTGGACCTCTCCTGTTTGGCATCTACTCCTCTGAAGTAAAAGCTGATACCAAAGGGCTCTGACTTACGTTTGCAGATGACTTCAAGCTAGGAGCAGTCAATGAATCCCCAAATGAGTTGCCCATCTTGCAGGAAGGCTTGTCCCAAATAAATAACTGGTGTCAAAATCATGGACTAAAATGGCAAAAAATGAATTACCGTATCCTTTAGTAAGTCATCTATCTCTGGGAACTACCACATTAGCAATACAGCCCTTAGAGTTGACCCATCTGTTTGGAATTTGGGAACTTGTATTGATAATGACCTATCTTTTGACCAACATGTGTCCATTATCATAAAACATTCCTTCTATATTTTACAGTTTATAGACAAAGGGATTGTGTCTAGATCTAGGGGTGTCATGGCTCCATTTTACTCAACTCTCATTAGACCAGTAATTGAGTTTAATGCCTCGTTTGGTATGTATTTGTCCAGACACATGCAACAACTGGAACACCCACAGAGATACCTTACTAAAAGGATATGATGTCAACATCCTACAAAAGGGTCTTGTACAAACAAATGATTGGTGCTAAAATCATGGCCTTAAACTCAGTACAAAAAATGTATTACCATCCATTTCAAGTAAGAGCAGTGTTCCTGCTAACTACCACATCAATAGCAACACCCTAAGTATGCACTTAGTGATCAGACCTGGGCACAGAGGTTGACAGCAACCTTACTTTTGATCACAGTGTCTCCACAGTGGTAAGAAGGGCATTCTATAGTGCTCATCTCATAAGTAAGGGCATTGCCTCCTGAAAAAAAAAAATTATAACCTCCCTGTACTCTTCCCTCATCAGGCCAATAATTGAGTGCAATGCCCCTTTTAGTAAGTACCTTTCCAACCACCTGCTGCAATTGAGCAGACCACAAAGGTTCCCTACAAGGAAAATTCAAGATCTACAGCATCTGTCCTATATGGATTATCTGAAATCACTGTCACTTTATTGTACTTCATGCAGACTACTCACAGCTGATTTCTGATTTGTATATAAGGCGAGCTCTAATGCTGCTTTACAGGAAATGCTGCACATCTGCAAGTCAAATGGTACATGGGTTACTCGCTCTAAAAACCTTTACCTGGTATGTGACATTAATAGAACCTGCTGGAGGGGCAGATTTGTCTCCCAGAGGTTACCACACCTTTGCAAAAGACTCCTACTTCATGTCAAACAGAACAGCTCTTTGGCCATCTTCAGACACAATCTGGATGATTGGATGGGTAACTGTAAATTTACCCCAGGGGCTCCACCTGTTTCCCTTTTGGATGGGGTCAATAGGTGCTGACAGTGGAAATAAGGGTCAGGCTTGTCTAGGCGTGTAAGGGCCCTAGGCTCATTAGCCTAGTAACTTCCTATGATCGTATGATAAACAATATGTCCTACATGGACTGTCTCAGAGCCCTCTCACTATTCTTGGTAACCAACACACTGTTGAGAAGTGACTTGTATGTGACATACAAGGTAACCTCCAACCCAATACGGATGAATTTACTGCACATCAGAAAGTTAAATAGCATCCAAAATGATTCTGTCTGTGAATTTAAACCTCTTCCGCCACATCAATGGAACATTTTGTAGAGACAGGTATACCTTGCAGAGGATATTGCTGCTCTGGAACATAGTCCTCATCCAGGTAAAACAAAACTCATCCTTGATTATATTAAAGCACAACTTGAATCAATGGATGGGAAATAGAAAGTTTAACCAAGGGCTGCCCCCATACTACTAATGGACAGAGGCAGGTCTTAAATGCTTTACCCTGTGTGTGGGTCCCCACAGATTACGTATGGTATGATCCCATTTATTCTCACAAGGGGTCATATATATAATTATTGACCATGGGATGGCTAATGCCAATCTATAACCAAATGTGAGAGCTTAATTCAAGCATCAAAAGAGAAACTGGCTAGGTTTAAAATGGCACACAAGGGCAGCTAGCCTAGTACTTGTGTAGGAGCCTATAAAGCTGTAATAAATTGGTCTGTAGTATCCCTCTCCATAAAGGGGAGTGACTACAGACCCTGAGAATTATTACCCCATTAGCCTGATGAGTCTGATATGTAAGGCTATGGAGCGCATCATCATGGACCTAATTAACAAGGATGTAGGGAATCTCCAAACTGTAGATCCCATGCAGTTTGGTTTTGTGAAAGTTAGTTTAACTTTTGCGCATGAATCCACATTAGCGTGAAAACGCCACTTCATTAATATTTCCCAACAGGTCTTGCAGCTGTAAAGGTGGGGGGGCTCCCCCCTCCCCCTGGCTCTGTTCTGTTATCAGTTTTCCATCCATTCCCCATTGTAGAATTACTAGCTTATCATTTTTTTAATGTAGCATAGGCAATTTATTCTTCAAGGGCAACAGGCACTTTATTTGTAGATGAAACACTGAAATATAAAGTTGTTTGCTAGCAGCAACCTCTTCATTAGTCACAGATCCCTTTAATGTGGAATTATTTAGATGACTTCTGCAGAGATTTTGCATATTTACTGATACTGGTGGATTGTAATGACAGAAGTTTGAGTGGCCTTTTATGGTTGAAATTGGTAGTTTTTGTCATTACTGGTTCATACATTTTGTTTCATTGCTTACTATAGAAGACTGTTCCAAACTACAAATTTAAAACACATTTTAACAAGTGGTGCTGTATTACACAAGGAATATAATTATACAGTCAGGAAGGTGAATCAAAGAATGCATACATGTATGTTTGCTCACAGGATGCAGATCAAAATAGGGGAAGAAACCAGTCACCAATGGAGTCCCCCAGGGTTGGTGCTGAGACTTTTCTGTTTGGCACATGCATCTCAAAAGTTAAAGGAAATACCAAAGGACTTTGGCCGACTAAGTATGAGATGACTGCAAGCTAGGAGCAGTTATTGAATCCCCAAATGACTTAACCATCATGCAGGAAGGTTTGTCCCAAACAATAACTGGTGCCAGAATCATGAAATGAAACTAAACTCAAAAAATACATTATCATATCCTTTGGGGAGTTATCTAGTCCAGGGAACTGCCAAATTGACAATGCCCCCTGAGAACTGACCCAGTTGTTTGGCATTTTGGAACTTGTGTGTACAATGACCTAACATTTGACCAACATGTGCCCAGAGTCATAAGAAAGTCTTTCTATACTGCACAGCTTATAAACACATTGATTGTGACTAGATCTAGAAATGTTATTGTCCCCCTTTACAAAGCCCTCATCAGGTCAAACATTTTGTATAATGCCCACTTTGGCATGTATCTGTCCAGACTCATGCAGCAATTGGAATACCCACAGAGATACCTTACTAAAGAATACAAGTCCTATACAATAGGTCTTGCATGGACCACCTCAAAGATTTATTACTATACTCAGTATCCTACAGAGTGCTTAGAGGTGACATGTATGGCACACAAGGCATCTTCCAACCTAAAACAGATGGACCTACTGAACATCAGCAAGTCAAATGACATCAGAAATACTCAGTCCAGGTATCTAAACTGAATGTTGTTGAGAGATGGATATATATCACAGAGGCTGCCAGTGTTCCAGAACAGACTATCCATTCAAGTAAAACAAAGCTCATCCCTGTCCATATTCAAATGCAACTTGGATCTAAGGATAGGTAATAGAAAATGTACTCCAGGATTGCCCCTCATAGAGGGGCAGTTCCTAAATGCTGCATCCCTTACATGGGTATCTTCAAATTATCTATAGTATGATCACATTTATGCTCACAAGGGCTAATATACAATTATCAGCCATAGGATTGGAAAGACCAATCAGAAAATGTTAATTCAAGCACCAAAAGGGAAATTGGCTAAGTTTAAAATGCCATCCAAGTGAACTTATGTAGTGGTAGTAAATAGTTTTAAAACAAAATTGACCTTTTTAGATCACTTAGTGCCCCTCTCACTCTCTGCCCCTCCAGTCTTCAACAGCTTCTGGCACCTCTGACCAGGAGAATGCCATACTCTTATGTTTTAATGTTAAGCTAAATTGTGTCAGTCATACTGAGTTCACTAGTCTTGTTTTTAGCACATCATTTTGTTCACATGTTAGGCTAAGGGTGGTAAGTGACATATCAAGTATGGAACTATGGCAGGATCTTGTGCATTATTATTTTGTTCTGTTTCATCTCTCCCAAACAGAATTTCTGCATCCAAGTATGAGGTAAAGTTGGAGGGTGGTGTTTCCGTTGACACCATTTTGAACAACTGAAAACAGCAGGATGTGGCTGTTGCTATTAGTTTTGCAAATACTTCTACTTTATGGCTACCGTTTAAATGCTCAGTGCATTTCATATTTATTTTGATGGCACTTTTTGTGTTCCATAATAAAGTGTAGAGGATTTTGTGTAAGAGTAATTATTAATGTGTTGAACTGCTAATGAATTCCAGTTTCAGTGCATTTTCCTAGAAATCTGTTGCAGTAATAGCTACAGGCCTAAATGCCAGTAACTGCTATGGGTGGACCAATTTTATACATCCTGCTCAATAATATGACAAGTGATACTTAGCAGTGAACCTTTGTTGTCATGCTACTGTTAGCAAGATACAGTACTGCAGAAGCACACAGAGAAAATGTCTGTGCCATCATAATAAATGGCAGGGCACCTGGCAGTCTGCATGAGACAGTTGTTAATGCATCATTATAATTTTATAATGGCCATCTATCTTGTTATGCCATAGTGCAGTATTTATGTCAAAATGACAGAGCTGAGCTTTAAGGGCAACCAATTAATATTGCAGTAAAACCAGCGAAAGTCTTTCCATAGAGCTGTTACAAACAGTAGCGGGATAATTGTGTAATAATATAAAATGAGGACACTTTGGCCTTGAGTGCTCCACAAATTTTGTAATGAAGCTGTTTAAGGATTTCACTAGCTGTTGCACAATGTGACCTGATATCAGTGGCTCCAAATTCCTGGCTTGATTTCAGTTGATATGCACTGCATTACAATCTCAAAATGTACTGCTATGGTGGCTTTTTGTGCTGTAATTTTATAGTATGAATGTTAATAATGTATTTTTTGAGAAAGCTAATATCAAACAGTGATTGATGCAAGTTGTATATATAAAACATATGAGTGCGTATAACTGCTATATGTACTGGGGTGCAAAATTCCTGTTTTATTGTTTGACTTTGAAAGTTTAATGTAGTCCTATGAGTTGTTTCAAATTTATCTTTGCAACAGTAGTTATGGCTAAAGACACCATACATAAATACACATACACTTCCAAAGTACTAGCCAGATGAATTTATTTTATTTATCCCTTTGTTTACAGAGTTCATCTCACTCGGCTAAACATGTCTTTTCAAGTGAGCCCTGAGATGGTATTTATACTGACTAGGAAAATATGGCCAAGACACAGGGGAAATGCCCCTTCTTTTTTTGATAAGTGCTATGGAATCTTTTACATCCACCTGAGCCGTCACCAGCACAGGCAGATGGGACTTTCATTTAATGTCATTTCTGAAGAATAACACACTCAGGAGTACAGAACATTAAATGTTTCACTTCAGTGTCATAAACTGAAAATGAATCTGATCTTCCAACAACTAAAGCATGATTACTGCCTACTATACCGCTGGCATATTCATTATTCCGGTTATAAAAATAGAGGAATAAACATAATCATTTACAAAACTGTATATACAAATTCCATGTAGATTATAGGTCCCAATTTGCATTAATATCACTACATATAAATGTATGCTTACTAAGCATTGCCTTCCTGTTTCCTCTTGGCCTTTTGAATAATAGTGAATATTCTTTCTGTATTTTAAACAACATTTCTACAAAACCTAATGAAGTTACAAAACTACCAATGACACTTTAGTACATCCAAATGCCATTTTTAGCAGACCATCACTTAAATTGTTGCCAAAAGGGTAACTGTCCACTATAGGAACTATGTTCTTATCTTCATTCGTACAGTAATGGCACTTGAAAGAAATCTTTCCATTTCTGTGTCAATGACATATTTCTGTGTCAGTGACAAAGACAGATTGTCTTTGTGTCTCAGATTTATACTCATGAATGTTGCTGTCAGTGAACTTCCTTCCATAATTTTCTAAGTAATCCACATTGTTGTCCTGATAGTGTGTAAACAAAAAATAAAATTGAAACTCTATTTTATTAAATCATCTGCAATTGTCTTACCACACATTATAGGTTTCTTAAATCTGAAGCATATATAGCATTTAATGTAATATTTTTCCTCAAAGTTTGTCAGATAAGCTTAATCAAACTGCAGGGATATGTGGGCAGCACCATTTATAAAGACATATTTCCTAGTCCCGTCTTCTTTTTATCATAATTTCTCTTCCTAACTTTATCAGTAACCATTTTCCTAGCATAGTCTGTATCCCTCCTAGTCAGTAGCTCCATTCAAGAAGCCACAGTCCCGAACATTTGAAAATCCATCGACACCATCCCTTTACATAAAGGGGGTATTCTACTGACCCATCTAACGACAGACCCATAGCCATACTTCTGTCCTCTGTCTAAAATACTTAAAACAATGCATTCATAATCAGCTGCTCAGTTTTCTCCTCCAGGAAAACCTTCTAACTCACACTCAACATGGCTACCGGCCAAACCACAGTACTTCTACTGCACTCATCTTTTACTGGCACTGTAGCTGAGGCATCTTGTATCCTGTCCTTTCCTTGACCTCTCCAAAGCCTTTGACACTGTTTTATACTTTAATCAAAACTAGCTGATCTCAGTCTCTCTGGTCCCTCCCTTGGTTGGTTCACTAGTTACCTCTCCAATAGGCAACAATATGTCAGGTGGCTGTCTTGTTGCTCCTCCTTCCTACCCATCACATCTGGTGTACCCCAGGGTTCCATCTTGGGCCCCCTTCTGTTCAGTATTTTCACCAATGATCTCCATACCTCTTGCAAACAATCCTCCCTTCTTAAATATGCTGATGATTCTATGCTCATCTCCAATTCCCAGCAATATCTCTGACATCCACGCTCACACCCAAAACGCTTTACTATCCATTGAGAAGTGTCTCTATGATAATCAGCTCATCCTAAACACTAAAAAAATAAATTCTTGCTATTTCTCCCCTGTTATCTCTCTCAACATAAATCAACCTTTGACATCACATCCTCTGATAAGACCACCATTAAACCTGAACTCCACACTAAGCTCTTAGGTACCATCTTAGATGATGAACTAGTGCAGTGGTAGCATTGTTGCCTCACAGCAAGAGGTTCTCCCGTTCGATTCTCTGCTGCAGTGCGGGGAGTGCCTTCTGTGTGGAGTCTGCATGTCCTCCCTGTGGTTGGGTGGGCGTTCAAAAGACATACGTAAATGGGTGTGCCTTCATTGATGGTTGAACGTCGAGCTGGCACCTCGGCGTTCGTCAAAATCTACTGCCAATCATTAGTGGACTGGAGTTCCGCTGTGGCGACCCGTAACCAGGAAAAGCCGAAAGACAACAACAACAATAACATGTCCTTTAAAGCATTAAAAAAAACACCAAAAACTTGGTCTACTATACCAAACTAGAAAATATCTTACCTTGAATGCTAGACTCTCCCTGGCTCAAGCTCTCCTCCTCCTCTCCACCCTTCTCTATGCTTTCCCAGTCCTAACTAACATGCAATCTACAGTCTTATCTAAACTCCAACAAACATGCCACAAAATAGCTAGATTTGCCACTAACTCTCCTCAAGACTTTCACCAATGCCTTGCACTCAAGTCTCTTCAATGGCTGGAATTCCCCCAACAACTCCTACTATCACAATTTCAAATCACACACTCAATACTATATAAGCTGTCTTTTTGCCCTTCTCTCTCCTCCCATGTATCCTGTTACAACCCCACTTATCCCCTCAGTACTTCCAGTCAGCAACTCCTTCATATTTATAAACCTAACAGAAATGTTGGAAAGCTAATATATAAATGCTGTGTAGCCCAAGCCTGGAATAAATTCCCCTCAGACATAAGATCCATTCCCTCACCCCAATCACTTCAAAAAAGAACTTGGACTGCTCTTATTTAACACAAACTCCTGCCCCTGTCATGACCCTACCTAATTCATCTTCACTATTGCATTTACCACTATTCATTACACAGAAATCTCACTCCACCATTCCTTATTTTTCTCTCTTAACACATAGTTTTACTAAATTTTAGACCCACAAGCTTAACTATTACATCACATGTAAATATATATGTACTTCATCTCTACTTTCAATATCTTCTCTGTATTATAATTATATCTTTGTATTAGATTTTCTATTTGCTTGAAGTACAGTATAAGACCTTCAAGTTTTTTGCTGTACTTACAAATATTTTTATCATGCTATGTTAAGACCGCGGTGGTGCACCGGTTAGTGTTGTCGCCTCACAGCAAGAGGTTCTCCCGTTTGATTCTCGGCTGGAGCACCTTCTGTGTGGAGTCTGCATGTCCTCCCCATGGTCGAGTTACATTTAAAGACTTGCAGGTGGGAGTGTGCGTGAATGGGTGTGCCTTCTTTGAAGGTTGGGCATCGGGCTGGCAACTCGGCACTGTAAAAATCCACTGCCAATCATTAGCGGAGCAGAGTTCGTCTGTGGCAACCCCTAATCAGAAAAAGCTGAAAGACTTTTTTTTTTTTTGCTATGTTACTGTACTTCTCTGTATTGGACCATTTCTCCTCGGGTCCCCTCTGAAAATGGGCTTCTGGCTCAGTTGAACCAACCTGGTTAACAAATGTCAAATAAAAATAAAATAAATAAAATTTTCCATACAAGTTATCACTTCATCAAGCTTTTGTATACCCGTTAATGCCTATGCATACAAATCCAGATGATACATTAAGTATATTTTAGGAGACTACTTGAGTAACAGTAACACATTCTTCAAACATTTGTAAATTGGCTTGAATGACCTGACATAAATTACAACTTGAACATACATCTGGTTTGTCTAAAATCAGAGAACAAGTGTTCAAATATAGGTAAGGCATAAAACCTTATGGTAATAACTATCCTCAGACATAATCATACAAAGTAAAATAATAGAATTCTTTACCTGAATTAAATACATTGCAAATGAATTCAGCCAGTTGGTGTCCAAAAAATGTTTGTTGAAAGGGTCTAGATACTTTTGTCATTGTTATTCAGTGCCTTTTTGTCTGCTAGAGAAACATGACCATTTGACTCACTTTTTCGGTCTCTATGTCTATCTGATACCTGCACCAGCTGGGAACACACTAGCTTTATATTTTGTCTGTAGAAACCTGTCTCAAAGAATCAATCCTCCTACTCAACCCTTAGAAAACAAAGTTAATGCTTTTTACCTCAAAAAGTTTCCAAAATCTAAAGCAATTTTTTAGCATAAAGTCAGCAAATAATACTGTCTTTGAAACTATAACTCACAGTAAACTTCTAGGCATTATAACAGATGACAATCTCACATATGACCAGCGTATACTGCACACCATTAAATCTACTCACCAGAAATTAGGCCCCCTTTATAGGATCAATGGATTCCTTGCAGATTCTGTGAGAAAAACTCTAGCCACCACCTTCTTATTGCTGACTGTCATACACCGCTCCCATCCCAACAAAGTTAAACAGTACTCAAAGAAAGAAACTTGTCTCCTGCTGCTAAATTTGCTGCCAATCTCCCTCATAGGCCCCACTAATGCCATAATTTAAAGCATTTAAACTGGCTTGGACTGTACAACTACCTAACATATTCACAACTAACAGGAGCACACAAACTCATTCATCATCCAGAAAAATGCCCTACACTGCATAACTTATTTCTGCCCTACTGTCCAGCAAGTAACCTCTGCTCTAATAACAGTCTTATTACCCTCAAATAAGTCAAATAATGTTCCAGGAGATTCGCTGTACTCCCAATACGTTGCTAAACTCTGGAATAGTATCCCCACACAAATAAAACTCTCAGACAAACTCAGAAGTTTTAAACCATTTCTTAAACAACATCTTAACCAATCCTGGTCCTGTACATGCTCATCTCAAGGTTGAGACCTTGTGTTTACCATACGATAGTCTCCAAATTCTCTCAAGCAGAATACACTCAACTCACTGAAATGACAAAACAATTTTTATATACAACTGCTGCCTGTACAATCCAGTAAGCTGCATGTGGGCTTTCTCTTTAGTAAGTTCCTCCTCTCTAGAATCTTAGCATTTATAAATGTAACTACTGTTTGTGTATAAATGCAAACAGAAATGCAACTACTGTGTGTTTAACTGGAACTTAGTACAATGCAATTTAAGCAAATGTAGTTTTCTCACCAGGCCTCCACTGAAAATGCGTATTACCCAGTCAGACTTTCCTGGTAAACAAAGACAAATAAATACATACTTGTGGTTCTGTTCTTTCTTGTAAGTTTGTCATTATGAATGATAGTGTCATAAAATATACATTGTTTGAATTTACCTTTATGTGAATAAACTTTGAACAGATCTCAGTCCCATGCTAAAGAAATCAAGCATAATTCACTTCAACTTAATTTGGATATTCACTACAATTCATTCAATAAGGGGCTATTATTTTCTCTTGATCATACGAAATAGTTTAACTTTTAAACATTTTTTCTAAATGTGTTAAAAAATAACACAGAGCTTTTAAATTCTTACACAGATTCCATAGACTGTCTTCAGCTGGCAGTGAGTATGGAAGTGTTGACTTCTACACTTTTCCAGTCAGTAAATTTTCCTGATTTAATTTACATCACAGTGTTGTGTTTCAGCTGTATATATTTTTGTGTTCTTTTCAGTAACATCTGTGACTTTTCTAGTTATATATTCTAAATACTGCTGCTGTCCTATCATTCTGGTTGTTTGCTTAATTTTTCACTCGTTTTCATTGTGTTGCATTTGCTTAGTTATTTAAATATTTATTTATTTATTTCTTGACATTTGTTAACCGAGTTTGTCCAACTGGGCTTGTGGCCCATTTTCAGTGGAAACCCGAGGAGAAAAGCTCCAGTAGTACATTTTAAAACAGGTACAATTTTAAACAATATTGATATAATAGCAGTTATAGCAAAACAATTCACATATGTTGGGTTACATGCATAAAGATAAAGTTGCATTAAAAAGAAGCTAAGTAACAGTTTTACATTGATATAGTTCAATAGGTCAACAATAAACATTTTTTGTTTGTATAAAATTATGCAAGTGCATAGTAGACACATTGGAGAGAGAGATGTAATGAGGTACTAAGTATGGTCCTTTTGAGGGTACATAAAGGGAAGGAAGACTAGGCAGGGTCATGGCAAGGGCAGGTTCTGGAATTGAGAAAATAAGCTTTTAGTTCATTTTTAAAGTGTCAGGTGTGGGAGATTGAACATAAGTCAAGGGGAAGTTTGTTCCAAGCATTGGCAAGGGAGTGTTTGTAGAGCAGTTTGCCTACTGACCTTTTTGGGTGGTAGATATCAAGTAATTGTTGGTTAGAACTATGGAGGGTCCGGGATGGGATGTAGACTAAGAAAGATAGAGATGGACAGAAGGAGGGTTTATAAAGAATAGAGTGTAGCATATGAAATTGATAAGATAGCAGAAATTGGGGAAGTTCATTTTGCATTTTCATATGCTGTTCACTGTTTGTATTAGTTCATTATTGTTCTGTGCTCTTCTTGATACATGCTGTTGAAGTTTTTTTTTTTTCGTATAGTTTTTATTTTCAAATAATATTATGAAGTCACATGGTATATTATGTATAACATTTTAAACAACTATGGACAATATTTACAATCAGCCTAACAGTAATAATATGGTTCATAAATACTAAACAGATAAAACAAAATGCAGTTATCAGAGTGTGTCTGGTGTAAGTTGCAAAGTATCAATCAATGATGATACTTTTTTTCCAATGGTTGTTTACCAATGGCCTAGGATAAATCCTTAGTTCTTTAATTTTGGTTTCCATCAATACTGAACTCCTCAGTAAAGTCAAAAAGTCTTCCATGGTAGGTGTATTTGAATTATATCTTCTGGTGTTGAAGGTTTTCTTGTGTACAATTTATATTTGGTTTTGTCTACAAGAACTTTATGGCTACCAAAAATATATTTATTTTTATTTATTTATTTATTGATTCATTGATGTTTGTTAACCGGGTTAGTCAAGCTGGGCTTGTGGCCCTTTTTCAGTGGAGACCTGAGGAGAAAAGCTCCAGTACATAGTATAAAAATACAGAAAGTCACAACTTTACAATAAACAATATATGTTACATAGTGCAAAATGTACAGAAATCACAGCTTTACAATAGAATATATGTTACATTGGGTTCACTACATATGACCGAAAGTTCATATGACTGAAGCCCATTTGACCGAGACCAAATGACCGAAAGTTCATTTGACCGAAAACCCATATGACCGAAAACTCATTTGACCGAAAAACAGCACTGGCAGGTATATGCCCTGTTTCCCACTGTAGTGCGACCCTGGAGTAAGAATATAAAGTTAGGGGGGGTGTGGGTGGTCACAAAAAAACAGTTTTTACTGATGTATGTTTTAATGCATTTTTAATGGATACACATGTATATAATAGTGCATAAACTGCAATTATGTGGGGGGGTGTAGCCCCCCCCCGACAATATATTCTAACTCCAGGGTCGCACTACAGTGGTAAACAGGGCATATACCTGCCAGTGTTGTTTTTTGGCCAGATGAGTTTTCGGTCATATGGGTTTTCGGTCAAATGAACTTTCGGTCATTTGGTCTCAGTCAAATGGGCTTCGGTCATATGAACTTTCGGTATGTAGTGAACCTGTTACATTACATTTGAGAGAATGGCATTTTGAGAATAGATGTAAGATAAGCCAGAGGCTTGCATGTATAATATTTTAAGAAGTATGTACATACAGAAATCTATGACATACATATACATAAATACAATTTAAAGAAATTAATATAATATTTAATTATTCTTTTAAAGTCATGTATACCACTGTCTGTGTTACTGTGTTCCAGACTGAAAGTCATAATACTGTGTACAAAATCCTTAAAAGTCAAAACATTGAAACTTTACAATGTTGAACTCAAAATACCTACCAATGCCAATCACATATTACATATATACGTACATGGAATCAGTACACAGCCAGCCAACAATCAACATCACTCCCTATTGGGAAAACTCAGAAATGAGTGCTAACATGAGGGTTGCAAGCAAGACAAGTTCTATTCTCTACACATACTGTGGAGCAGATATTTTGAATTCATCATTTTAACATTTCAAACCTTTGCCATTATAACTTCTAGCATATTGCTTTTTAGTAAATTGACACGGACCCATTTCAGATAACTTGTTTGCGTCGTGTTTTTCAATTTTTAATGAATATTAGAAGTCAGGTAGAGCCCCGCTGCACACATAAATTGCTTACAGCAGGTAGGTTAATATACGCATAGGTGAGAAAATGAAATTCAGAGACCGCTACAATCACAAGGAGAAAAAGCTCATTAGCAGATGTACGAATTGCACTTTTGTCACACTACTGTTGTCAGACATGACTGTAGTAGTGTTTTCCATGGAATCTCCTTTTACAGACACACATACACACACACACACACCGCATCCAGACACCCATCAACAAACAAGACCTTGCTGCAGTTAATCTCAGTGTTGGAACAACTCACACATTCACTCACATGCATTCTGCAGTACACACACAGATGCACAAACAAACACACACACAAGCAGACATGCACGCGCGCGCGCACACACACACAAACACACATACACACACTCACACACACACACACACACACACACACACACACACACAAATATGAACACACTCAGTTTTCACCTTACCCTCCAGTGACCACCCAGGCAGACAAACACACATGCACACAAAAACACATACTCACACTCAACATAATCTTCCAGCTTCAGTCATACTCCTACACATGTCCACACACATACACATACTAACACCCATCTCAGCCACATATCTTCACTGAACTATTACAAAGGGATCTGCAGGAGTGATTGGGTGACAAACACCATTTTATGGTGTACATGCTGTCCTGCAGCAATGGAAATTTATGCAGCTTGCCAAATCTCTGAATCACTCAGCAACATAAATTGGTAGTTGTTGGCATTTACACTGGAGAGGACATGGTTAATCAGCATTAGCCACTCCCCAGTAGTGGTGGGGCTCCCACTAGCTGGAAACTTCTGCAGTAGAATGGCCAAAGAATCAGAAAGGTTTACTAGGAGTGTAGAGTGTAGTAAACATGAGATGTTGGGGGTGTGGGAAGTTTCTCCCCTGCAAGAGCAATTCATTTTAGTTTTACCTTTGTTTTATTGTAAATTAGATGTGGGCAATATTTACTGTTTCAGTATTTGTAGGGTGTATAAGTCTGTGTAATCGGTGTTATTGTATTATTTATTTAAATTTTTTAGATGTGATAATGGAAAACTGATTGCCTGTTAGTGATGCATAAAAGATTGTAGCCTAAAAGTTGGAAATCATGAAGGTAATTCTTCAAATGTGAGGATCCACTGTAGGTTAGATAAGGGAATCTGACTGAAAATTCCTGACTTCTGGAGTTGGATGGTCTTTCCTTGACCTGTGTTAGATGTGGTCTAAAGAAAACTTAGGTGAAGTGTTTGTGTAGAACCGGGATGAAAATGACATTCTGCTGCAGTAAAATGTAGTTTTTTGCCTGCTTGCAAGAAGAGCTGGGATTGAGTTGCATGGAGTAAAATTGGTGGAGTTACTTCTAAAGAATTAGAAATTGCATTCTAGATTCTGCATAAGTAATATACGTTTCTGTATGTCTGCCTGTAGTGTGGTGAAACACTGTCTAGGTATGTAGATATATACATGTGTATATCTTCAGCTGAATTGCTTTTCTAAATATGTGGTATATGTAAAGCACTCTGAGATGATACTACTATAGGTTCATAGGTGAGAATTGGACAACCAGTCTGCAAAGTGTTATAAGCTGAGCTATAAAAACAATTCAAAAGTTCCCTCTAGCGCCAATGAGGGCAAGACAGCATAGAACATGGGAGAATTTGTGGCAGCCCACTCCCTTATCTCAGTTTACCTTGAAGGTGGCAACGGTGCAACTCTGCTTGGCATGTAGTGGAAGTTTCTTCCAGAGGTGAGGGATATGTTGGGATATGAATCTATCACACCAATGTGTCTTTTTTTTCTGATGATGATTTAGTTCCTTTAGCCAAGTACTTGATGTACCATTACTTCTGTGAAGGAACTGGAGAACAAATAGGGTTGGATTTTTCATAGCTTAAAAGGCTGGACACAGATCTTCACATAGGAGACTGTAACAGACTTGAGTACAGAGAAAGGACTAACAGACTCTCCTGATAACTAAGTTTTTTGAGACCACTTATCTTTTTGGTTAATGTTTAGACAAATACATGCCAAAATGTGCATAATACTCAATAATGGATCTAATAAGATACAAGTAAAAGGGAATTACAACTTCTATGGATCTAGTGGAGCTGCATTTGGAACTGAGATGAGGTAGATAAAAGGCTTTCCAAAATACTGTGGAGACATGATGGTCATATGATAAGGAATCATCATCAAGTGCCTAGATCCCTCACAACAAAATCAAACCATCTATCTCAGGTATAGATGGCAAGGGCCTTCATCCTCCACAACAACTGAAAGACTTCTTTAAGCTTTTTTGTTGTTGTTATTGATAAATCAGTGAGGATTACAGTCTGTCATATGGCTTTTGTGGTTCACAAAAAGCAGTTGATGGAAAACCTGCTGTTCACTTAACGGTTTCAGTGATTTTGAGTACTCTGCTCTTGTATATCTCCAGTTTGCAGAACATTACTGATTCTGATTTATATCCTTTTCTTGAGCAAGTAACTTGATTTGGTGTTTTTTGTCAGCTGGGAATTTGGGCTATGCACCTCAAAAGTACCCTTAACTTCAAGCCTAGTAACTACCTATGAATAAGACTAGTTACGGTGTTGTAGTAAGCAGGTACATCATTATATGACCATGTTCTTTAGATGTGACCCTTGGTTTCCTTTTTCTGTTAAATATTGGCAATGTGTTTACTGTTTAGCATTGAATAAACTGAGTTTAATGTTAATATTTTAACCATGAAAACATTTTACATTTTGCTTTTTTGCTGGCATACATATGAAATGCACTGTTTGGGCTACAACAGCTTGTCTAGCACTTAGTGCAGGTGAGTAAGGCCATAAGCTGTTAAACAGCTGTTTCCTGTTATTACATGGTGTGATTCCCTTGGCCTTCATTTCTTTTATATGTGACTCTTCAAAGTTCCTTCACCAGACAATACTCTTGAGCTGTTCTTGAAAAGGGGCACTTATGTCCCGTTGGTTGTCCTAGACACATTTACCTTTTGAATTCCTGCACCTGTAACATAGGTGCTGATTAGTACTTCAACATATACTGTGAGTATGAATAGCAGTATGCCTCCCGTAGTTTGAGTTACCAAATCCATTTTCACTAAATGTAAGTTTCAAGGCAAGTGATATTTACTGTTTCTCATGCTTAGTCTGTTTTCAGTAAGAGAGTACTTTGCTTAGAAAATGGCTGTCAGTGTTTTTCTGTAAAATCTGAAAATAGTTGTAAATTAAATCCAAATGCCTGAGATAATTGTAAAAGGAAAGTAGAAAATAATATGCAAGCTGACTGGTTTCAACAGTGTTTATGGTAACTGGGAAGAGAACAACCAAGTGATGGGATATTGGCATGGCTAGTGAGGGCCTGATTCATTACCCTGAATAGGTTCTCATTTGTTCAAGATCCGTCTCTGTTGACTTGGTGGGTGAATGCCACAATAATACAGCATTATTAGCCGTTCAAGTAGGTCAGACCTATACTGAGTGATGTTGAAGGGGATGGCTATTTTTGATGACAGAGGAGGCATAGGAAGGTCAGAAATGAGATGCAGGTTTCCTGCAAGCATGTAAGCCCCCACCACCACCAAAAAAAACAGCACATTGTATGCAGTAATATTTCAGATTTTTTATGACTTATGACTTGTTAATCAAATGCTAGCTTTATTCATTGCACTAAAGAATGAATTCAAAGCCACCCAACATGCTACAATAGTTCAATGTGCTGACGACTCCTCCCTCATTTGCTCCGCTAAATCCCTGTCTTTTCTTCATGATAAAACCCAGCAATCCTTTCTTGATATCGAAAAAATCCTTACCAACTCACAACTGATTCTTAACCCCAAAAAAACAAAGCTTATTCTCTAATATTAAAAAGAGTACTGACCCTACTACCCTCAACATTCATTCCTCAAACAATACTATTTTTGAACCTGTCGACCATACAAAGTTGCTAGGTATCACTATTGATAAGGATCTCAGATTTTATAAACACCTAGCCATAGTCATCAAGAAAGTCCATTTTAAGCTAGGCTTCCTCCACAGAATAAAACCCTTTCTAACTGAAGCCACTAGACATGCCATCTGTAAAACTCACCTGTTATCCACACTCTTATATGCCTCTCCCATCTTCACCAACCTAAGCAAATATGAATTAAATAAACTTAAATCTTGTTACTATAAAATAGCCAAATTTGCTTCCAATCTACCAGCCAGAATTCACCATTGCAAAATCTTACAACAACTAAATTGGTTGGAACTTCCAAACATTTTAACCTTTAATCCGCTTGCCCTTAACATCACTACTTTGTATCACCCAGATAACTGTCCTTCCATCAGCAATCTTGTAGTCTCTTACTCCACTAACAGAACATTAAGATCATCCAACAAATTGCTTCTGGAAGTCACTAAGTCAAATAACGTTTAGGGAGGTTCACTCTACTCACACAAACTAGCCAGAATTTAGAATAAGATATCTCAAATGATACTGAACATGAATAACACCACCAATTTTAAACAACTTTTGAGGGAACATCTGAATAACTCTTGGCTCTGTTCCTGCAGTTACCCTGCCTATCTGACTATTAGGCATATCTTGCTTTTCCTCTATCTCTATTTATACCACTTCTTTTCCTCACATGGCAGCAACCTAAATCCTGTTTTTTGATCTTTGTTTGTTTATTTGTACTTTCTTTTTTTCACTAAAAACTGGAACTCTCAGCTGTATTGAAGACTCATAACTGTATTACTTTATAATAGGACCTGTAAAATAATTAGGAATCTGAAATGTATTTTTAAAATTGTAACTGTAAAAACAAAGGATCTGATATGTTTTCTGTTTTGGAATTGTTACAGTATTATATACATTGTGGAGCTTTCCTCCCTGGGCCTCCTTTGAAAACGGGCTTTTTTTTCCACCCAATCGGACATTCACAGTAAACAAATGCAAATAAATAATAAATAAATACATTCCTTCATTGTTATGCCTGAATTATGTAATACAGTCTATACATGTATTTTATTTTTGTAGTACTTTCTTTACAGTCTGCAACAACTGTTAAGGGGTTGACATTTGGCAGGTCATACAACCTACATTATTTTTCTATTTTGAATACTGTGATTTGTTTTATTTACCTTGTATTTTACTTGTATTCTGACTTTAACTGCATATTAAAACTTGAAAAGAGACCACAGCTCTGTCTCTTGTGAGTCAGGCAGAATTTTTTTTTCCCAACTGGTTACTGTAGTGTTCTTAAACACCACTGTCTTTCTAGTTGCCTTCCCCTTATGTTAATTTTCCTCTGTTTTTACTGGCTTGTGTGAGTAAGCACAAAATTATTATTTTGTGAAATCACTCCCCTTCAACTATTTAAATTTATTGGCCATCCTACTGTATTCCATAGTACCAGAATACAAAAGTGACCAACCCCTTTCAATCTGTCTTGCTGTTTTACAAATAATGACTCTCCAATAAAACTTAACTTTTTAGACAGGTAAAACTTAAGTTACCTACTTTCACATCTAACTACTCTAGTGCACACCGCAGTGTTTAGGATAAACCATTTTTTTCATCTTACCTTTAAGCATCCCTGTTACTAGCACTTGCTTTAAAACCTATGGGAAAGCACTAGGAAGTCTTAAACTGATACAAGCCCTCAACTCTCCTTGTTAATAAGGAGAAATTAATGATGGGCAATAAACAGCTTATAACTGCAAAGTACCTTGCTAAGGTAAGGAAAAACAGCTCTTGTACTTTACAAAAAAAAAAGCACCAAATCAGGCATGTCCAAGGGTCAGCTTCTGATGATTTCTCATGTCCACCTGGTGAATCTGGGCATACTGGGGCAATGAAGCAATTGCCTCATGTACACAGACAACCCTCTCCTCCTACCACCCAACATTACAGTCTGCGAGAGATGCACATAACCAAACTGGAAGCAATGCTCTCTCCACCCAAGATTGTGATAGACAGTCAAGAGGAGAAGGTTAACACCCTCACTACACCTCAAGCAACACATAGCCCTTCTAAACTCACATCAACACCCAGACATAGCAACACTAAATCCACATATGTGGAGGCCCTTAACTGTACCCTGCCCAAGCAACAAGGAACTCCGAAGCTGAAGCACAAACAAACACCAATCACAACCAAAGTGTCACATAGCTCACACCACCAGTGTGCCACCTAACAGCAGCCCCTAAGGCAAGACAATGTGCACAACACTTTAGTCATAGGTGACTCTATAGTCAGGCACACTGATGTCCCACTCACCAGGCTGAACAAGGAGAAAATTACAGTCAGGTGCCGGGATCCGGCACATAACGCATGCACACAAGTCACTCCACAACAAGTGCAAATATGACTCTGTCATTGTCCGTGTTGGAATGAATGACTTGAGACATACCTCCCTGGACTACATGAAAAGAGACATGGAAGAGCTCTCTGATCATGTGGCCCAGGCAAGTATGACCCTAGCCCTGAGTAGCATCCTGCCTTTTCCAGAATGATACCACAGTATAAGGGCAAAATGATTGACTTCAACAATTGGCTAAGCTTCTGGTGTCATTCACAGGGGATCCAGTATCTGTCTGCCTGGGGCAACATGATCGACAAACCACGATGCTTTGCCAGAGATGGTCTGCACCGGTCTCCCCCGGGATTCAGGTTACTGGCTAAGGCTCTTGCCACCCCTATATTGCCTTTTTTAGGCAAAGTTCAAAGGACAAAACCACCACCGTAACAGGTACAAGCATGCAAAATCTGAGGGTAATGCTACTCAATGCTAGAAGTGTAAACCTCAAAATGCACTCTCTCGAGGAACTCCTAAAAATGGAAAACATTGATAATCTGTGCAGTAACTGTGACCTGGTTCAAGGCTCCAGAGAGCACCCCTGCAATACCAGGCTACAACTCTTACCACACTTTTCGGCCACCAAACCAGGACTGAAACACTAAAGGTGGAAGAGTGTGCATATTCACCAAGGATATTCAAAACACCAGGCTAGTTGCCCAATACAATGCATCTGAAATTCTCCAGGTGCAACTAACACTAGGTAAGACTGCAATCCAAATTATAGCTTGCTACAGATCCCCCACCATGCCCCAAGATTCTCACTACACCTTTCTAAACATACTGGAAAATATTAAGATACAACCAAACACCCTAATACTGAGTGATTTCAACTACCCTGCCATTAACTGGGAAAACTACTCATGTACCAACACCTTTGCCCAACGGTTCTTGGAATTCATAAATTCCAAAGCCCTGGATCAACTAATCCTTAGTTCCACCAGGGGCTCCAATATCCTAGACCTAGTCATTACCAACATGGGAAATCGATGCTCCACACCAATGGTCACCCCCTCATTGGTCAGGTTTGACCATAAGCTAATCACCCTTCATATCCACATCCTACCCCTACCCCCTAGTAAGAAAACCTCTGTAAAAAACTTCTCCAAAGCTAACTTCATGTTACTCAGGTCAGAAGTGACATACTTCATGACACCCATGCAGAAGGGAACTGAAAGTTCGATTGCTGAATCCTACACTAAGGCACTGTATGAGCACATCCACTCATGCATGAATCGTTCCATCCCCAATAGAACCAAGATGCTTTCCTCCAACAAAATGAAGCCAATCTGGTGGTCCCTTGCCATAAACAAACTTTACAACAAAAGGAAGAAACTGTTGCAGAAAAAAGGAAAATCCCAGGATGCAAAAACTCCCTTACCAGACTCAGTAAGAAGCTGAGATCCCTCATAAAATCCTCCAAAGATAGTTACGAAAATAAAATTGCCAAAGATTCCAAAGACAACCGCAAGGCATTCTATAGCTATGTCAAGAATCTAAATGGCAATGCTCAGATCTGCTCTGAGCTACAACAGAATGGCATTAAATATACTGATCCCAAGGATATTGCCAATATCCTAGCAGATCGATTCAGTGCAAACTCATCTCAGTACTGAAAGATTGCCAAATTCCGGTAATAATGGCCACACAGGTAAAAAATGCACTCTCTAAAGCTAAGAATACAGTATCCATGGGACCAGATGACATTGCAGGCTTTGTACTACATGAAGTACAAAATGAACTGGCACCTCACCTAAGTATCATGTTTAATCATAGCCTCACCTCAGGCTTCATGCCCACTGAGTAGAGCACAGCTACAGTTATCCCACTCAACAAGGAGGGATCCACCTTGAACCCCAGGAACTACCGCCCCATCAGTCTGACAAGCCTGATCCACAAGGCCATGGAACGTATTATCATGGAACTTATAAACAAAGACATTGGCAACCTTCAAACACTGGACCCCACGCAGTTTGGGTTCGTGAAGGGACGATCTTGTCTCCTGAACCTGATTGATTTCTTCGAATCAGACCGTGGACAAGGGTAAGGTGGTCCACAAAGTCTATCTGGACCTCGCCAAGGCCTTTAACACCATCTCCCACTCTGGAATCCTAGATAAACTTACTAAGCTGGGCATTAATCCGTACATCACTCAATGGGTTGCCAACTGGCTTACTGACAGAACCCACACTGTAAAAGTAGCCGACTCCAGATCCAGCTCCAGACAAGTGGAGTACCTCAGGGTTCAGTTCTGGGACCACTCTTGTTTGGCATCTACTTCTCTGAAGTACAGGCCAACAGTAAGGGACTCTGGCTACAAAAGTTTGCAGACAACTGCAAACTGGGAGCCATTATTGAATCCCCAAATGATGTGGATATTCTACAAAAGCGCCATACGGAAACAGATGCTTGGTGCCAGAGCCATGGGCTGAAGCTCAATGCCAAGAAATGTATAGTATAATCCCAATACCACAGAGACACACTCTCCAGGGATCTAAACTTTGTCATCACAATGAACAAAACATGCTGGAGGGATAGGTTCCTGACCCAGTGACTCCCCAGACTCTGGAATAGACATGTCAAGCAGAGCGCCTCTTTGGCCCTCTTAAGGAACCTTGATGATTGGATGGGAGATAGGAAATTCACCCCAGGGATTACGTCACTCACCCTGCTAGACAGCGGTCCAGGGAAGTAAATACTGTGGGAAGTAATAGCCAGGGAATTGTTATGACTAGGCTTGTATAGTCCCTAGGGCTGATAGCCTAGTACCAACCTATGAACCTATGGAGCGATGTTTAAAACCATCTGATCTTTAGCATCCATTGTGTCATCATTGTTACATATTACTGTGATACAGTCTTCTCTGCATGACTGGATTGTAAAGGATTTCTGCATTTGGTTAAAAACGGTTACTCTCGCAGTTAGTGCCAAGGGCTAAAGCTCTGACTTGTTAATGAGCTATTTCCTGTAGTAAAGCTGCAGGGTTGAACCTTTCCACCTTCATTTGTTTACTCTGTGATAGTGAGTAAATCACTTAACCGGAAAGTACTTTAGAGTAATTGGGAATTTGGGCTAGGCTGTTTAATGCTCTGCAGGACTGCATGTCTAGTAACTTTGAGTTTGTTGTCATTGTTTACTAGCCATTCAGGGTGGGAGGTTGGCATTATGGTTAGGGTGTTTACCTTACAGATACAAGGCGCTGGGTTTCATTCTCACATCAGGTAATTGGCTAGGTTTAAAATAGCCCACAAAGACATGTACCCTAGTACTAATCTATGAACCTACGAAACTATTATTCCCTATTGCCTCAGGAAATATTCTGGCAATATCAGCAGTACATCGTTTCTTAAATGCAACACAGGCAATTTATTCTTCAAGGGCAACAGGCACTGTGCTTGGAGATGAAGCACTGAAATGCAAAGCTGCAATCTTTGCATTAGTAATAGCTCTGTTTAACATAAAATTAGTAAAATGACTTTTACTTCTATCGGGATTGTGCATATTGACTTAGCATAAATGATCAGGTGGTTAATATTTTTTATAATTTAGTAGTATAGTTTTATGTTACAGGTATTCTTTTTTAAACTGCGGTACACATGTCTGTGCTTATTGTGTGATGCTAGTGACCTTTATACAATATCAAATAGTTCATCCAATGCTACCAATAAAGTACATGCAATTCGTTGGCAGTATCAGCGGCATAACATGTGACACACTCAGCTTTGATGTAGAAGGCTGTAGGTTTAATCCCCAAACCAGGCAGATGATGCAGTGATGATTTTTTATTTTTATTTATTTAACATTTGTTTACTGGGAAAGTCTGACTTGGAACAAAACTAATTTTCAGCAGAGGTCCATGAAGAAATGCTTCAGACACATGTTTTGTAATGTGGGAAGAAACTGGAGAACCTGGACAAAACCCACACAAATGCAGGGAGGACATGCAGACTCCGCACAGAGGGCACTCCAGATGAGAATTAAACTGGAGAACTCTTGCTGTGAGGCAACAATGCTACTGCTGCACCATCCATATTATAGTGCAGTATAAAGACAGTGTTGCACTTCTGAGTCTGTCATCCTTTGGATGAGATCTTAAATCTAGATATCATCTGCTTGAGTTGGTGGTAGCTCAGATGGATGTTATAGATCTCATAACCCCTATTGAAAAGTGTAGAGGTCCTTTAATTAAAAACCTTACACAATAATTACAATATAATTACAGCATTTACAATATCTACAAGATTTCTATAATGAAGTACTATACCTATTTCTGTAGATAATTTAACAATCCATTGCTATATCACATCTTTATACTTTTAATACAAACTATCTGTGTTAAGACCCCCCACTCCATTTTCCACAACAAAATTTTATCTTTTCAAGCATTTGAGCTAAATCCCATTTCCTGTTAAACATGATCTCTTTTATCCTTAATATTATCCATAAACTCGAAACCCCAGAAGCGAGAAATTCAAAATTGCGATTTCTATACAAAACACACACAGACACAAACATACACCTCCCTACACATACACAACCACCTACCCAAAATACAAGCAGGGAGGCCCCCTTCCCTACTTAAATATACTAACTTAGAGGTTGCAGTACGCAAACACACAAAAACACCACTACTCAAGCTACATTCCTCTCGCGCACACACATCAGACTAACAAAACACACAGACACACACTAAAGCCCCTACCCAAAACCCGTAAAACACAAATACTAACCTACATCTCCAACCATCCACTCACACACTGCAACACCAGAACGGCTAATTCAAAATCTCCGAACTTCGGGATTTTGAATTTTGCACTTCTGGGGTTTCAATATTCTGCACTTTCGCCCTTCTGGTCTCAGGCTACTGAGATTCGGGATTTCAGTAGTTCGAGATTCTGAAGGGAACCCACACACACACACACACACACACACACACACACATATATATATATATATATATATATATATATATATATATATGGGTTCACTATAGAATCCCGAATTATTGAAGTTCCGAATTTCAGTATTTTGAAGTTCCATAGCCAAAAGCTTGAAATCCCGAACCTCATAACCGCGAAATTTAAAATCGCGAACCTGCACTACAAATACACCACACACATACACATACACACAATCTCCCCCGCAATCAAAAATTCAGTCCTACACTACAGACAAGCAGGGGGGCAAGCCCTCCTGCACCCACCATGTGGGGGCTGCACCCCACCACACACCCCCTACTTATATATACTAACTCCGAGATTGCACAATCACACACACAGGTAACTCACCCCCACACATTTCACAACCCCTTGCACACACACACACATCACAGCCAAAACACACACTAAAGCGCCTAACCAACACAGTCATACATACTTACCTAAACTTACACCTATCCATTCACACACCACAACACCAGAAGCCCTGAACTTTGGTATTTCTAATTTCGCGCTTCTGGTGCTTCAGGATTTCAAGGCTTCGGTGTTATAATTTCAAAATACTGAAATTCGGGATTTCAGTATTTCGAAATTATGTAGTGAACCGTATATATATATATATATATATATATATATGTGTGTGTGTGTGTGTGTGTTTGGTGTGTGTGGTCTGTGTGTATATAGATATATATATATATATATATATATATATATAGAGAGAGAGAGATTAGCTATAGATATACAAGTTTTAGAATATACATATTTAATGATATCCATATTCACACCTTCAGGCCCTTTGATATCATCAAAATAATGCATATCTCTTAATTTTGCCACAATTTCACTATTGTTTTTACATTTCAAGAATATATGTTCAGTTGTCTCAACATTTTTATAATTGCATATTTTTTCATCTTGCTTCTTATAAGGCATATTTACTTTAACTGGAAGTTTCTTTATTACCAACCTCCGTAAGAAATCCTGACACTCAACATATTCTGACAGCTCTCAATTCTTGCTTTGATAGTTTTAATTTTCCCTTCCTGTAGATCTTTCCAATAGTACATATAATGGTATTTATGCATAATGTTTTTATATCACACTTTTTTTTCATTTTCAATGTAATTTGTATTTTTTCCACCTAAATATATTTGCCTAATATATATTTTACTTCATCATTCAAACCACATTTTCTTCTATTAAATGTTTGAAATACCATCCAAAGGGATACATAACTCAATCAGACTAACCTGGTCAACAAATGTAAAATAAGTAAATAAATAAAATATTTACTTTTAACTATTCTATTTATTAATATCTTATAATTTTCTTTTAACCATTTGATGAACTTATACAAATTCAAGGAAACTGCATACACTACTGGATTTATTAAATCTAATCTTGTCTCATCCTTGGAACCATAAGCAATGCATCTTTTAAATGAGTTAAGTCTGGAACCCCAAATAAAGGAGAAAATAGTTTTAAGTACTTCCTTTTCTTAATTCAGTGGTAAACTAAATACACTAGCAATGTACACTATCTTAGACAGGAAAATAGAACTGTATTAAATAAGACTTTTTCTTAAAATATAATCAGAAAGTGTTGCAGAATCTATGTTTTCTTTATTGCTTTTATTAACTTTTTCCATTGCATGTCTTTTATTTCATACTTGCCAATGTATATACCTAAAGTTATTTTTATTTCTTCTATGTCAAATTCAATTTCTTCTATCCTACCTACAAATTCCAACCCTTTACTCTTTCCTTTATTCAACTACATGCCAATTGACTGTAAAAATTCACTTAATTTAATACGTTCCTCATACCATACAGATTCTTTGTAACTAATATGATGCCATCTGCATATAGGTTCATAGGTAAGTACTAGGCTATCTGCCCAAGGGCATTTATAAGCCTAGCCAGAATGTGTTGGCTTTCGCCAACCCCTTAGATTAGTTCCCAGTGTTTCTGTCCAGCAGAGCCATCAGTTCCCTGTGCCACTGTCCAGCAGAGCCATTAGTTCCCTGCACCACTGTCCAGCAGAGCCAGTGCAGTGATCCCCGGGGTAAATTTTCTGTTTCCCATCCACCCGTCAAGGTTTCTCTTGAAGAGTGTTAGTGAGGGGCTGTGCCTGATGTATATTGGAATCCTGTTCCAAAGCATGGGGAGTCTCTGGGATAGGAATCTATCCCTCCAGCATGTCCTATTTATCATTGTGGTGAGCTTTATATCTCTAGAGCGTGTGGCTCTCTGGGATTTGTTTTTTTTTAGGTAGAGCAATATGATAGCATTATAAGTATTTCAATGCCTTCTTTGTGTATATATTTTATATCTTTGATATCATTATTATATAACTTAATACAACATTCATTAGCAATGTAAATATGGTACTACTCCATATGCATCCTTGCCTTTTTCCTCTTCTTATACTTATTTTGTCACTTAACCATCCATTAACCTTCATCCGTATATAATTGTATTCGTATGCAGATACACATACATTTATTATCTTCCTACTTATGTTATAGAATTGACATATTTCTCATAATATATCATGATGAGTAGTGTCAAAGGCTTTATTCAAATTTTCTATAATGATTTTAGTTGTCTTTTTGTTTATAATGTCATCTACTTATTCTCTAAGCATCAGTAATACTTTCTGACTACTGCTTCCTTTAATACTGTACACCATACTCTGTAATACTGTTTACTTTCATCTGCATCTTTTTCTGTAACATTTTCATAAAAATCTAATAATCTGCATTATTCAAGACCACAGGCCTCCAATTCTGTGCATTTTTCTATCTCCTTTTTCCACATGAATTTAAATATCCCATTACATAACTCCTTATATCTAATGCCCTCATTTAACCATTCATTTACAATTTCAGTATCTTTATGCATTGGTACTCTGTTCCATCTGGTCCCACTGCCTACTCTCAGTTTAATAATTTCAGTGCTCTTTCTAATACTTCTGATATCTCTTTCTCTAATTTTTCAGTCTGTTTTAGAAAAAGCGTTTACCTTCCATTTTTTATAGCCTCTATCTTTAAACACCTATCTTATATAATCCACCACAATCATCATTATAGCTTTTTGACTATTATATATTTTTCCTTCTTTATCCCTCATTTCTCTCATTGAATTATTATCTTCTTTCACTATCTTGCTTAAATAAGCAGATACTTCCTCTTTTTTCTTAAGAAAATATCTTTGAATAATGAATTCTTTTCTCTTGACTCATTTCATATATTTTTCTTTGATAAAAGATATCTTATCATTCTTTTCTAAACTCATAAATGCCTGTTCTTTTTTATTTTTATATCTTTCCTTTATTTCTTTTCTCTTGTCTAACTGCCATTTCATATAACATCTCTTAGGAGAAAGTCACGGTGAGCTGCCTGTCTGGTGCTGGGATTCACCAAATTATGCATGCACTCAGGACTCTCAGCAACGACTACCATTATGACTCTGTCATAGTTCATGTTGGTGTGAATGACCTGAGATGTTCCTCACTGGACTTTGAGAAGAGAGACATGGTTGAGCTCTGTGACTGTGTGTCTCAGGAAGGTATGTCCCTAGCCTTCAGCAGCATACTACCCTCACCTAGGATGATTCCACATTATGAACAAAAAATTATTGATTTCAATAAATGTGTTAGCTTCTGGTGTCATTCGAAGGGGATCTAGTTCCTGTCTGCCTGGGAAACCATGGTCGACAAACCTCACTGCTTTGCAAGAGATGGTTTGCACCTGCCACCCCTAGGCTTTCGGCTGCTGGCAAAGGCTCTTGCCTCCCCCATAGTGACTTTTTAGGCAAAATCTGGAAAACAACATTACCAGTGTGAACGTAACCAATTAGAACAAAATAAGGCCCATGCTGCTAAATGCTAAGAGGTTAAACAAAAAATTGCACACCCTGGAAGCCCATCTATCACTAGAAGATGCCTGTGCAGTCACAGAAACCTGGTTTAAGGCCTCAGTGTACCCCAGCCCTGCAAGGCTGCAATGCCTTACACATTAGACTGCAAAATGAATGTGTGAAAACCAAAGGTGGTGGTGTTTCAATTTATATTAGAGATAGTCACCTCCTGTCTAGTTAGACTCAACAACTCCGTGCTGTTACTCCAGTTCCAGGTTACGGTGGGTAACACCCCCATTCAACTCCTAGCCAGTTATAGATCTCCCTACTGGGCTTGACACCCACAAAGCCTACTTAACCAAACTGAAGACAATCCAAATCTTACTGAACACACTGGTTATGGGAGATTTCAATTATTCCACCATCAACTGGGAAACCTACTCTAACCCAAACTTGCTAGCACAAACGTTCCTTGACTTTGTGAATTCAAATACCCTGGAGCAAGCTGTCCATACCCCAAGATGAACAAACATTCTAGATCTGGTCATCACCAACTTGTCAAACAGGTGCACTGCTGCAACTGTTCAACCTTCATTAGTTAAAAATGACCACAAATCAGTCACCTTCAAACTGAGACTAACACCAGAACTCAGAAAGGGTGAAATCAGACTAAAAAACTTCACCAAGGCAAACTATACCCTCCTAGATGAAGGTATAAATGCATTCCAAACCCCACCCCAAGCTGAAAGTGATAACTATGCCAGAGCTTACACTAAAACTCTGTACAATCACTTACAAAGTGTATAAACTTGGCTGTACCAGATAGAATCAAAGCCAGAGCCCCAAGTAAAATCAAGCTGCCATGGTGGACTTCCAGCATCAACAAACTCTTCAATAAATGCAAAACGTTGCTGTCCAAGAAAACAAAGACAAGGACCCAACAATGGAAAAGCACCCTACTAAGCCTTAACAGGCAAATAAGACAACATGTTAAATCCTCCAAGAGCTCCTTTGAGAGAAAACTAGCAAGTACTGCCAAACATAACCATCAGGCCTTTTATAGCTACGTACGTAACCTAAAAGGTAGGACCCAAGCATGTGCAGAACTGTTGGCCAATGGTACCACACACACTAACCCCACAGAGATAGTAAACCTGCTAGCAGATAGGCTTGGTAAAAATTTCACTCCTTTATCCCCTCCTAACTTACAACAACCCCCCCACCATGCATATCTGAAGAGCAGCCCCTCAAAACCCTGTCCAAGGTAAAGAACATGGTGGCTGTGGGACCAGATGACCCCAGGCTGTCTTCTAAACAGGCTAAAACATAATCTAGCCTCACCACTAAATACACTTTTCAATCACAGCATCACCACAGGCTTTGTTCCTGCTAAATGGAGAACAGCTACAGTTATTCCCCTCCACAAAGGTGACCTAGCAACAGACCTGAGGAATTACAGAACCATAATCTGGATCAGCCTCATATGTAAGGTCATAGAACATATCATTATGGACCTCATAAATAAAGACATAGGTGACCTCCAAACCCTGGATCCTACCCAGTTCAGCTTCATGAAGTGCAGATTCTGCCTCTTAAATCAGTTAGACTTTGAAAGTGTGTGACCAAGGCTATTGATGATGGCATGTCTGTGCACACAGCATACCTCGATGTGGCAAAGGCTTTCAACACAATCCCACATTCAGGCATTACAGATAACCTTAGCAAACTGAATGTAAACCCCTTGATTGTAAGATGGGTTGCCAACTGGCACACAAACTGAACACACTATCAAAGTGGGTAACTCCACATCAAACAGCAGACCTGTTACCATCAGGGTGCCACAAGGGTCAGTGCTGGGCTCCCTATTGTTTGGTATATACTTCTCAGACGTTCATGTCAAAACTAAAGGGTTGTGGCTGACTAAGTTTGCAGACAACTGCAAATTAGGTGCAATCATTGAATCCCCAAATGATGTCAGTATATTCCAGAAGGGTCTCACACAGACCAATGACTAGTGTATTAGTTATGGTCTCAAACTGAAAACAAAGAAATGCATCATCATTCCCTTTGGCACAAACCATGTCTTTTCACACCGTCATATTAACAACAATACCCTAAGTACGACCTTAACTTTGACCACCATGTGTCTACCATTGTAAGAAAAGCTTTCCACAAAGTTCACTTGATTTGTAAAGGCATCACCTTGAGAGCAAAAAAAGTTATAACCCCCCCATACTGTGCACTTATCCAGTCCATAATTGAGTATAAAGCCTCATTCAGTATGTACCGTGCTAAGCACCTGCAGAAATTAGAGAGACCTGAGAGGTTTCTAACAAAGAAGATCAAGGGCTTCCAGCATGTGCTTTACATGGGATGACTAAAGTCTCTGTCACTGTACTCTGTATCATATAGACTTCTTCGGGGAGACTTATGCCTGGCCGACAGAGCAACTCAAGACCCAAACCTAATGAACTTACTGCATATCTGTAAATCAATGGGTCTATGGCTACCTATTATAGGGACTTAAAAATGGCTTGTGACTTAAATAGTACATGCCGGAGGGACAGATTTATCTCCACGCAACTGCCACGTCTTTGAAACAGGCTACCAATTCATGTGAATTAGAGCATTTCTATGCCACTGTTCAAGAGGAACCTGGATGAGTGGATGGGGCATCATAAATTCTTACTGGCGATAGTGCCCACAACCCTGTTAGACATGGGCAGTCATCACTAAATGCAGTCTTTGGTATTGACTAATACTTCTACGGCATTACATTGAACTGAAATGCCTAGGCTTAAAATGACCTTTGGGTCGATAGCCTAGTAATCTCCTATGATCCTATGATTTTTCTTTGAATGATAGCCATCACTCTGAATGATCCTTATAATAATCTCTCATATTAATATGATCTTTCCACAGTTCTGTAACTATCATCATTCCTTCTTCATCCCATTCTTTTTCATTTACTCCTTTTATTCCTTTACCTATATTGATATATCCTGCTTTTCATTTTATCTCTATCCAAATTGCCAATGATCTGAGAAACCTCATTCTCATATTCCTTCCTTTTTAGATAGAAGTCCTAATGATATCAATAAATAATCAATGTATGTCTCATGTTCTTGTCTGCTAGAAGTCCATTTGTTACCATACTTAAGTACATCCAATATTTTTTACATCACTGTCCGTTTTTTTTTTTTTTTCCCTTAAATTATAATTAAAATCTCCTACAGTTATGATGTCTATATTTATAGCCTCGGAGTCCAATATTTTAATCATATTTTATTTTTCTTTGCTTGTTACATAAGCATAAACTGCAATAATTTAGTTGTTCCTTCCATTTAATATTTAGAACTGTAATCATTCCCATTATAGCTAATGTCATGTCTAATATCTTAACAGATTTCTTACATAGAATCCCTATACCACAACATGTTTCTTTGCCCAAGTTCCATGCAGTGTTATCTCCCCATAGTGATATTGCTTGTAACCTTTATTCCTTAGTCAAAAATCTCATATCTTTAAAAACTTTAATATTGGTATGAAGCCCTTTGCACCATTCTAAAATGCTTATTATCCTAACCAAATTCTTTATACTCTTTACATTAGCAGCCACCATTTTACATCCATCTCCTCTTGCTTTTTGTTTTAATATCTTTACTTTGAATTACTGACGGTGATCTCTTCCCCTTTTTTGTTAATTTCTATAGATTTTCTTTCTACTGTTTTACCTATTGAGTTCTGTTTTTTTCTTTTACCAATGTCTAATTTACATCTACTTCTTCACTTATTTCTGATCTTTCTTCCATACCCTTTTCCTGATTTTTGTTTATAAAATTTTCATCACTTTGTTCATAGTCTTTTCCCTTCTCGTTTTCCATTAATTCTTCCTTTTCTTCTTGCACTAATTTTTGTACATTCTGGAAATATTTATTTCTATTTCATTTTCATTTTTGCTTTGTTTCCATCCATAAATATCCTATATTGTTACATTTATAGCATTTAAACACACATTTTTAGTATTATGTCCAATTTCTTCACAAATATAACATTTCCTTTCATCACAATTTTCAATTAAGTGATCAGTCTTACCACAATAAAAATAGGTTTTGGTCTGTCCCTAATACTTAACCGATTTTCCCACTTCAACATTTATAATACTTGGAATATGCATGATAGTTTCATTTTCCAGTTTTAATGCAACATTACAATCCCATCTTCCACTCCATAATCCTCCAATATTATATACTTCAGTAATATTCAACGCATTTTACACATTTCATTTTACTTAAATGTCTGTTTAAAGTCTCTTTTTCAAGATCTGTTCTGAATTGAATATATAATTTCTTTTTAGTCTCTTAGTTAAATGCATTAAAGATGTAGCCACGGTGGTGCAGCGGTAGTGTCACCTCACAGCAAGAGGTTCTCCCGTTCGATTCTCGGCTGGAGCGCCTTCTGTGTGGAGTCTGCATGTCCTCCCCATGGTCAAGTGGCATTCGAAAGACATGCGTGAATGGGCGTGCCTTTGCTAAAGGTTGGGCGTCAGGCTGGCACCATAACAATCTACTGCCAATCATTAGCAGACTTGAGTTTCGTGGTGGCGACCCCTAACCGGGAAAAGCCGAAAGAAGAAGAAGTTAAATGCATTAAAGGCATACAAGTTCCAAGGATAGTAGTCCTTTTTCTCATATTCTCCCAAGAAGTTTTCTATCACATGCTCATTTTCAAAAATAACATCAAAAAAGTTTCTTTATAAAAATGAATAAATGATCTTACATCATTCAGTTTTGTACACAAAGGTAAAATGACATTGTCCAATACCTCATATCTTTGTATCCTGTGATCTTCTTTATTATAAAGCAGTGTATTTGAAATAAATCCTCCAAATCCCTGAAAGTCTTGAATGCCTTTCCTTTCACTGTGTCACGTCACCTGCCATTTCAACCTTATTTAAACCAGAAGGCTGAAGTTTCTCTGCTTGCTGTCGTACTCCGCCATTTCATCTAACATTTCGGAAGGCTCGACTACCATGTCCACAATTATTAACTCACCACCACCATACACCATGGGTTCCAAAGGCGTAAACACCTTCTCTTTTCCTCATTTATCCTCCTGTATGTCCATTTCATCTGCAAAATGCTCACCTGCCTTTTTCATGCTCAAGTTACTACCGTTTTCACCAGAAAGTTGAAGCATTCTTTCTCCCTGCTTCTCTGGGCCGCTACTGTGCCCAGAACAGGAATAGGAAGTGTACCAGAGAAACAGAACCCCTACTCAACAAAGAGTAGGGGAAGTTTCCCCATGTCCTGGCCAAATTTCCCCTAATAGTATAAGTGCCACCTCAAGTCTCTCCCCAAAATATGTAATTGGCCTAGTGGGACTAACCTGGTCAACAAAAATAAAAATAAATGAAAAGACACTGTTGCTATATTATTTAAAATGCATTTTAATGATCGTTGACATATTAAACAATAAAAATAATTTAAAATAACCAGGAAGGTGAATGCATGGTCCTATAATATATTCCAGGAAGAGAGGACATGGATTGAAAACAGCCCATGGCCCAAGGTAGAATGCATCTGCTACTGGCCAGATGCATTTTCAATGAATTTAAGTTTTAATGCATTTTCAGTGAACATGAGTGTCAAAGGAAGAGAAGTTTAATTTTGCTTATGCCAAGTCTGCTGTCAATGTGAAACTTTTGTTTCATTTAGCAAATGGTCATCAGTGTTTGTGCATGTTTGTACTCAAAATTTGAAATAAAAGTTTTAAATTAAATGTAAATCTCTTTAATCAAGCTAAAAGTAAAGAAAAAATAATATGCTCACTAACAGGTTTGAACAGTGTTTAAAGTGAATGGGGAGAGACAGCCAAGGAATGGGACACTGGAATGGCTCGAGGGATAGGCCTGGTCTATTACTGTGCCTAGGGCACTGTTTGATTATGATCCAACTCTGATTTTCAGCCCATTTGGACTATCATGGTAAACACATGCAGTAAATACACAGATAAATAAAGGCAAGATCATTTTTACTGCACCATTTATGTGCAATGTTAAATGCTATTTGAATGGAGCTGATGCTGTGGAGTTAAGGACAATGCTTTCAGTTGTCTGCAGTTTTGGTGAGCCAGACAGTGAAGTCATTTTTGATATCTGAGAAAAAAATGTCATAAATAAGAAGTAGGAGGACAGATCCTTGATATATTCTACTGGAGACGGAATAGTGAGAAGATCATTTTACTATGGTTCCAGTTACCTTTAGATCTCTGAGTTTATGTACGACTCTATTATTGGATATACTGTTAGATACTTTAGCCATATCAAAGTAAGTTGTGTGGGCACATAAACCTTTATATAGAATGATAATTATACTCCAAAATATTTTTTTATGAAGCTGACAAAAATGTCATGGGTTAGAGCATGAAAAAGGAGATTGTGTATTTCTTAATAAGTTCAAACATAATTTTATCCATCAATTTGTACAATATATTTGTAAGGCTAATCAGTCTGTAACTAGTTGATCTGTGCAAGGGTGTTCCTTGACAAGAAAGGGATTATTTTAATTGTGAAGGGAGCTGGGAAATGGCACTGTATTTAAGGTAATGGAAACACTTCAAGGTATTCTTAAGAATAAGAAAGTGCCAAAACAGAACAAAACAGACTGCCGTGGACAATTCTGATTTTGCCAACTTAATATCTCTGCTCCTGTCTTGTTCATAAGACTTGCGGTTCTTGAGTTATCAACCTTTTAACTAAATTTAATTTCATAAGCCATTCCAATTCCAGTCTTATATGCTCCATCTAGTGATCAGTGGATCACAGTGTGAAAGCCCTTCCCTGAAGAGAGAGAGACAGACCGAGAGTGTGCGTACTTCTATGTGCATGTATGAATGTGTGTGTGTGTTTATATATATATATATATATATATATATATATATATATATATATATAAAATGATATATCTAAATATGTATATATGTCTGCATACATCTGTATGTATAAGTGTGTGTGTGTATGTGTATATATATATATATATATATATATATATATATATATATATACACACACACACAGTGAGAGATATATATATGTATATATATATATATATATATATATATTTCTGTATATTATAAATATGTCCATATACTCCATCGATTTGAATGTATGAATGTGTTTGGGCAGTATGGACAGTGTATATGTGAACTTCCACAAAGTAGACTAAATGTTCTTTGCTACTTACTGTAAAAGAGAGTGCACTACTGTTTGTATTGATGGTAGACTACATAAGCAACAGGTTGCAGGTAACTGACCAACAAAGCTGCTGTATACAAATATGACACTGCAAACAGAGTATGAATAGGAACTTCAATGAATGATGGAGGACTGGAATGTAGAATGGAAAGGTCATGGGACGAACTGAATACAACCAAGACAACTGTCATGGCAGCAAATGGAGGAAATCAGAAGACAAGACAGAAGGGAAAATAGTGGAACAGTATCTGTAGTCAAGTATCTGAAAGTGATGGATATGGAGAAGGGAAGTCTGAATGAGGAGGTCAAAGCGAGAATCAGAGATGGTGCAGCCAATTGGCAGAGAATGTCACAGGTAGTGTGTGACAGAAGATTGCCAAAGAAGCTTAAATCTGAGGTGCGGAAACCAGTGGTGTGAGCAGTGCTTCTGCATGCCAAAAAAAAAAAACTGAGAGGTGAAGGCAGGGGAGCTGAAATAGCTTGAAGGCAGGGGAGCTGAAATAGCTTGAGGGCAGGGGAGCTTAAATAGCTTGAGGCGAGGGAGATGGAAGTGCCTGACAAAGGTAGAAAGTCACACAGTGTAAGACAGATGAAGAAATGAGGACATTAGAGCAGAAGCAAAAGTAACTCATCTGCAGAGAATGTCAAGAACTGATTATGGTGATTTAGTTACATATGCAGGAATTCAAAAGATTTCATGAAGATGATTTAGGAGACACTGGAAAAATGGCAGGATGAAATGAGGATGTCAAGCCAAGAGATGGATGGATTGCATGAGACACTCAACAATCGGGCATGACTGTCAGAGAGGGTAGGAAAGTGGCACTCATGTAACACCACAATCTTATGTAGAATAATGGGAAAAGAGGCATTGATGATGATGAATGATCTCATTGATGTCTCTAATGATGAGCAGTTGAGGTGTTTTTCCAGTTTATGAACTGTGTCACACAGCATAGTTTTAGTTTTGTTGGATTAAGTAGTATCTCATTTTCAAATAGCCTTTTGCGGAGAGAAGGCAGAACTGTTTTATGCTGGACTTGAATTGTAGAGTTAGATGGTTATGATCTGTCTATAATAGCATATCATCTGTGTAAAGAATCAGAGGTAAGAGTGGAAGGTTATATGGTAGTTTGTTAATGAAGATAGAGATGAGTAAGGTACTCCTTTGATACTTGGAGCAGAGCAGGAACTCATCAGCATTCAGATGACCCAAAATGCATATTTTAGTGAAAAAAATGATATAAAAACTTATATAACTAAAATGTCATCACAAGAATATCAATAATTGATCAACCAAGGCTATTTAACAGATTGAGTCCTGAAGTAAACCATTCATGAGTGAAGATGCTTCAGATATAGAACACCTTGTGTTGAAATGATGGTATTCTTGGATGTAATTTATGTGGTGAATGTATATTTTCTATAGAATTTTATTTATAGAGAGGAGAATGGAAATTAGATGAAAGTATGTGATATTTTCTAGACTGACTGTTTCAGGAGAGGTTTGATTACAGGTGTTTCCCAGCTATTAGGCATGATGATAAGTAATAAGGTGGTAGGCCTTGCAGTGATAAATGAACCATGGATTAAAGTTATTTAATCCTTGGTGGGTATCTGTGGTGATCTTCTGCAATAGAGGTTTTATGCCTTTTGGTGACATTTTTTTTTAAATAAAAGGGTACAACGAATGAGGAAAAGAGGGAGGAATGGGGGCTGATGGGGAGATCCAGTATGGAGTCTGGGAGGTGACTGGATTGTATGTGTAAGTATGAGCTTGAAAGTTGGCTTTGTAATATACATTTAAGTCAATAGCCAAAGTTTAGTCAATAGTTTGCATGCAAGTCAGAACAGAAAATCTGATCTGATGTTGTTAATCTTCATTCATTCCTTACCAATGGGTGTCAGTTTCGTCCTCGGAACTGAGTTGGTCATAGTAACAAGCTTGTGCCAGCCAGAAAATTCTCAAGCTAAGTTTTTACCCATATTGCCCTTCTCCATATTACCTCAGATCTCATTTGCCGTGTATAAATCAAGACGTGTAAGACCAGGATCTCAGCTAAGTCACTAAAAAATTTACAAATTTTTTTGTAATTTTCTAGCTTATTTCTTAGTCTTTCTCTCCTTTGAGTGTTATCGCATGTCCCTATATATTTTTTGTGTCTCTCTAGTTAAAATTCGGAACTTCATACCAAGTTTGGTATTCTTTCTACCATTGCTGGTACATCCTTTCCTTACCCGTTTAGGTACTTCTTTTACCATTGCTGGTAAATCCTCTGCTCCTTTCCTCATACTTATAAAAGAAGAAGAAGACCTTGTTTGTTATTCTGTTTGCTTACTGGATTTAGTTTTTGGTGTGTTTACTGATATTGTCCTGCTGCAATATGTCAGATAAGAAAGGAACTATGGGTTTTAAATGTTGAGATAAATGTAACAGAAAGATGCCTAATGTAGACAGCCATTTATTGTGTGTCTGTTGCCTAGGGGGTTCCTCACCTATCTGAGAAACCTCCTTGTCAGATATGTAAAGCTTTCAGCTCCCTTATACTTGCGGAGCATAAACATAAAGTTATGCTAGCAGGATTATTGAAATCACCTTTTGCAGAGGCTATTTCTGAGTCGCAGGCCTCACCACCTCCTAAGAGAGAGGATAAAAAGAGGAGCAAGCCATTACTCTCTTCTCCTCATGAGCCAAAGCAGTTGGAACCGAAGCCTAAGGTTCCTAAATTGGTACATCCGTCAGTTCCAAGAACTGAATCTGCTACTTCAGTTCAGACTTTGGTTCTGAGTCAACCATCTACTTTGTCGCCATCCTTTACTTCTTCAGCACCGATAGCATTACCTGCGCCAACCAAGGCCCCTGACAACTGCAATTTCTACCTCGGTGCCAACTCACCTTTCTGTGCCAACAATAGTTATTCCAGATCCAGTCACTTCCCCTTTGCTGTACCTTATTCTGGTCCTTTGACATAAGTACAGAAAGGTGATATATTCCCTAGGGCAAGGTACTCCCCCTCGGTGGACCCTTTTTATAGCCAACAATACAGCCCCTTTTTATAGCCAACAATACAGCCCCTTTTTAGGATGTTCACACATTCCTCTAAAAGAGACTTTCTGAACTAGATGTAGTGAGGCTAGTGGATCATCTCTTAATGGCCAGAGGAATTTCTACTCCATCTAAACCCTCCCTCCCATTTGAAGCTGAGGGTTCTGCTCCAAGGATTCCACACCATTTTCCTCTTTCGACCTCCTTGCAGGTCTTGGAGCATCCATCACCGGCACCTACCCAGCTTCCAACTTCCTCAGCACTGGTGGTAGACCTTACCTCAATGCCGGGGACTACCCTTTGGCCTATGGCATCTTTGGAGCTGGGCCATTCACAGGACCAAGATTGGCCTGTCAGCACCATGTTCCCTGGCAAGGAATTACCTTTTTGTATGTCCACCTCGGTTCTGGTAGCTTTGACGGAGCCTTCTCCTCCCATGGCTCCCTCCTTGGTGGCGGGTCATGACCCCGGTTCCATGTTTGTCTCTTTCAGTTCTGGGCTCCCATTCCTCTTTGGGAGGCCCCACTTTCCAGGTGATGGAGAGGGCCTTGGCCTCTGCAGGCTCTCAGTTTATCCCTCCAACATCAGAGATTAGCCCCCATCCCTTCCTCTGAGCAATAGCTGTCGCAGCCCTCTACTCATGGACACCGGGCTTGGGAGCTGCAAGACACTCTTCAACAAGGTTCCCCCTCTGCAGGTTCCTCCTCTGATACTCCCCTCGAAGAGGTGCCTCGCAAGAGATCGTGCAAGAGGAAGCACATCGATTCCCCAGAGGAATCTTTGACAGAAGACACAGATTATGATGAGGTGGAAGGGTCCCCATGGTTGCCCCCTGATGATGTCTCCTTTGCAGAAATTTTGGAGATCCTGAAGCAGTGGGGTGATTGGAAGTCATCACCCCTTCCTCTGAGGAGTCCGTGTTCTTGCAGGCTTTTCAGGCCCGGCCCTCTACATCCTGAGTGACTCCACCTGCAGATCAACTCGTCCAGCTCATTGTCCAGCATGCATGGAAGAGTCCTGATGCTATTGAACCTATTCCCCATAGACCAGATACAATTCTTTCACCACTGGAAGACAATCCACACTGGTCCAAGGGGCGTTATGGTTGTGGTGGCAGCCACGAAAAAAGTGCTTGCTGAAGACAGCACTGCTGTCCATCCCCCTAACAGGGAGTCTCGGGCAATAGACAGATTGGGTAAGCAGGTATTTTCTTCACCGACCTTCGCTATTCAGTCTCTGAACTATCTGGCACATTTTATTCAGCTTCAAAGAGATTTAATTTCATAACTCTCAGAAACCCTTGCAGGAGCAGTCTCTGATGATGTACGGGATAGTCACCTCACAGCTTGCTATCTTGGAATCCATCTCAAATTCATCCATGAGGTTGATTTTGCACTCAACCAAAGGGGTGGCTAGTGCAGCAGGCACTGGCATTGTAGCTAGAAGTCATGCCTGGATTTGTCTGTGATTTCTCAGACCCTTTCAAGTCTTCCTTCTTAAATGCCCCCCCCTAGAGGCCTCATCTCTTTTTAACCAAAAGGTTAAAGACACCTTAGCCAGGTGTGAGAAGTATGGTAAGACCTTGTGTGCTGTGGGCATACATTTTTCTACACCTCAACGACCCTATTCTATTAATCAGATGAGTTGAAAGATGTGGTACAAAAAATCCCAAGGTCCATTCTGTGGCACACATGGTGAGTTTCCTCCCCAGGGCAGAGGGGGGAATTCAACATGGAGAAACCCCTTCATAGGCAGAGGGGGTCCACATAACCAGGGATCCAGAGATTTTTTCTCAGGACAGCCCTATCAGCGGTCCTGAAGAGTGGCCAGATTGCTTGCCTCTGGAAGCAGTCGGGGACATTTCTCTCTGCACCACTTTTCCTGGCACTCCTGGGTGCAGACAATAATAACCCAAAGATATTGCATCCCCTTCAATATTTTCCCAAGGCATTTAAGATGAATTCCTGATGTTCCACAGGAATTTGCAGCTATAGAAATTCAAAAGCTGCTTCAAAAGGGTCATCCAAACAGTCCCTCCAGACCAAACAGTATCCAGCTTTTACTCAAGGTTCTTTTTAGTGCCAAAGAAAACAGGGTACTGGAGGCCGATTCTGGACTTCGGCATCCTAAACAAATTTGTCAAACAAGCAAAGTTCTGGATGGTTATGGTACAGTCTATACTCCCTTTTCTGGGAAAAGATGATTGAATGTGCTCTATAGATCTTCAGGACACGTATTAACATATACAAATGGACAAATGCTCAAGAAGATTTCTCCACTTCCAGCTGGGAGCCAATTACTACCAATTTCAAGCACTGCCCTTTGGCCTCTCTACGGCCCCCAGAGTGTTCACCAAATGCATGGCAGTGGTAACAGCTAACTTGAGACAGCAAGGATTCTGGGTGTTTCCATATCTAGATGACTGGCTCCTCACCGGCCCAACAAAGCATAAACTTTTTTCAGTGATTTACTACACCTGACAGCTACTGAACTACCTAGGAATAACAGTGAATGAGGGCAAATGCAACCTTAATCCATCTCAAAGACTGGAATTTATAGGAGCGGAGTTCGACACCTGGTCTTGTTGAATCTACCTCCCCCTCCACAAGCTACGGAGACTCAGATCACAACTACAAGTGATACTCAATCGAGACAAAGTACCAGCCTGAGCTGTTCTTCAGCTATTAGGGTCCATGCCAGCATCTAGTACAATGGTCCCATTGGCAAGATTACACATGAGGCTTCTTCAGTGGCTACTTCTAATGCAACGGCCCCCCTTGAAACTACCCATGTCCTTTCGGATCAGGATAACCAATCAATGCAAGCAAGACCTAATTTGGTGGATGATCCAGAACAGATCCTCTGAAGACAACCCTTTTCCCCTCCCCAGCCCTAAGCCATAGTGAACTTGGATGCTTCCTGATTGGGTTGGGGGGAACTATCAGGGAAAGATGGTCCAAGGCACTTGGTCACCCAAAGAGGCCAATTTGCATATCACCATTCTAGAGCTGAGGACAGTGCTTCTAGTGTTGCAAGCATTTCAATCTGTCCTCCCTTCAGGAATGATTGCCATCCAATCTGACAAAATGTCAGTAGTCTGGTAAATCAAAAAACAAGGCTGAACCAGATCCTACCCATTATGTCGACAAGCCATGAGAATTTGGCAATGGGTGATAGCTTCCAACCACTTTCTGATAGCAATGCACATTCCCAGGGATTCCAACACAATTGCAGACAAGTTGAGCAGATGTATTCTCCTGCCTCATGAGTGGTCCCTCTATCCTGTCGTAGCGGCTAAGATTTTCAGCTGCTGGGGTCAGCCTTGCTGCAATCTGTTTGCATCCTTCACAAATCACAAATGTAGCAGGTACTTTGCCCTATTTCTCCCACAGGGGGAGTCCCTGAGGGATGATCTTCTACAGGATTGGCCCACGGGACTTCTTTATGCTTATCCTCCCCTTCCTCTGATCTCACAATTCTTAAAGAAGGCTCTCCGGTTGAAAAGCAAAGTAATCCTGCTTGCACCTGGCTTTGACAATTTTGGTTCCCCTTTCTATGGCCTCACTTGGTACATCAACTCTGGTTTCTGGATCCAACTCTGGAATTGCTGTTGCATCCACAGGGTCTGATTCATCCAACTATAGCGAGCCTCAAGCTGACAGCTTGGCTTCTCCACTTCGAGTGATTGCCAGCCAAAACATCCTATCCTCTCTGGTTCGACGTATTCTTCTGGGTTCTCATAAACCATCCACCAGAAAGCTTTACCTCAGTAAATGGAAATGATTCATTACGTGGTCTCATATGAAAGAAATTAATGCTTTTTCACCACCTATACCCATAATTTTAGATTACCCATTGACTCTCTTTGAATCCAGAACTGCAGCTTCCTCCATCCAAGTCCACCTTTCAGCAATCTCCAATTTCCATAATGGGTTTGAAGGCTCCTCCTTAATCTCTCACTAGCTCTGTAAAACCTTTTTAAAGGGTGTTAACATATTAGGCCACCTTTTAAACAGCCTATTAAGCCATGGGATTTAACCCTGGTAATCCACTCTTAACTAGCTCCCCATTTGAACCTGCAGCCGACTGCGACTTAAAATTCCTGTCGTGGAAAACTTTGTTCTTGATGGCCATTAATTCAGTTAGAAGGATCTCAGAATTGCAAACTTTATGTACAAAGCATCCCTATATAATCTCCCATAGGGACAGAATATCCCTTTGGACTAATCCCTCCTTTTTCCTAAGGTTATTTCTGATTTAACTATGAACCAAATGATTGCTCTACCAGTCTTCTTTCCAAATTACTCAAATAAGGGTGAGTATACTTTGCATTTGCTCAACATTCACAGACAGCTAAGTTCTTATCTTGACAGGACAAAACCCATAAAGAAATCTTTCCAACTGTTTATATGCTATTCTGGCCTAAAAATGGGAAAATCAGTATCCAAAGTTACCTTATCTAAATGGTTGAGAGATTGCATTTCCTTTGTGTATCATATTAACAAAGTCTCTATTTCATCTAAGATCAAGGCACATTCCACAAGATCAGTTACAACTTCTCTGGCCTTCTATGCAAGGGCCTCTATGCATGACATTTGTGCAGCAGCAATGTGGGCCTCTCCTCATACCTTTATCACACAATACAAATTGGATATAGTCTCCAGGAGGGGAGCCTCTTTTGATTTACTGGTACTCAGGAACATGCTTCCATGATGCCTTCCAGGAAACAAAGTAGCTAGGGACTCTGTCCCATCTGTAAGGAATGAATGAAGATTAGCAAAATCAGATGAAGTTGTTGTCTTACCATAGCTTTGCATCTGTGTTGTTCATCTTCATTCATTCATTACAACCCCCCCACCACCACCACCACCACCATCCCCCTCCTAAAGAGTCTTGGAGGTTCGGTTATGGTCCTTTTTATTCTAAGGAAGTTGCTCAGAAAAAGCCTCTGCCTTTTCTTTCTGTAACCTGCCCTGTCCTTACCGGCAAACTCGATCTGAGGTAATGTGGAGGGAGGGCACTATGGGTAAAGGCTTAGCTCGAGAGTTTTCTGGCTGGCGCAAGCTTGTTACTACTGCTGACTCAGTTCCGAGGAGGGAACTGGCATCCATCGGTAATGAATGAAGGAAGATGAACACAGATGGAACGTTATGGTAAGATATAACTTCTTTTTAAATAGCTCTGACTGTTCAATTACTGATATTTTTGTGATGACATTTTTGTTATGCAAATTTCTACAACATTATTTTTTCACTAAAATATGCATTTTGGTTTATCAGCCTGATGACTTCCTGCTTTGTTTCAAATAACAAAGGAATATCTTGCAAGAAAATCCTGAGCTGCCTGGATTGCTTTCATTAGTTTTAGAAAATGGATATGTGCATGAATGTGTGTGAGCATAAAAAAATGCATAATAAAAGTAAGTAAAGTTAGGTAGACATAGGCATATCTATCTGATTGGAATAAATGAGCTGTACAGCACCACTACTTTATATAGAGTGAGAGACTTGTGTATATGAAGAAAGCTGCATGTATGAGGTGTATCAGTAAAACCTGGTAGTTGTATTACTTGTGTGGACTGGTGAATCAATAATGTGTTTTAAAGAAGCAGAAAGAAGTGAGAAAAAAAACTTGTATTTTTGACTCTCTAGACAGTCAAATGATCATTTTACCAGAATTAAATGGTAGTGAAGTATTGATTCAGCTTCAGCTCTGTGACTTAAGGTTGTTTGTAGGAAAGATGCATGTGAAATGCCTTCACTTTAATTCCTGAATACCCAGACTGTAAACTGCTAACAACTGGGCATAACAGCACTATGTTTGCACTAATGCAATGATACATGCCTCATGGCAGGGTTGCAGTTCATTTAAATGTTTCAAAGTTTCAGGTCACATTCAATGAAATATATGGTTCCTGTTGATATGGGCTGATTGTTCTTAATTATCTCTTGTTTTGATATGGACAAGCATTTTGGCATTTTTTCTCAGCTTTTTGGGCAGTACATCTGTTTCAGGAGGAAATAATCAGTGTAGCAAAAGTGAAGCACCTTAACTTGAGGAGTATCAGCATCAGTCTTTGGGAAGACAAATGAACAGCCAGCATAAAAAACAGGAAGCCTCCTGAGAATAACATTAGCTGACACATCTGATGTGTAATGGCATGCAGCCATGCATGTTTTACTGAAATGAACATTCATGTTGATGTGCCACTTGTTACCATATGGTTGTGTTTTTATCTTTGCAGCCATTTGCATATGACTTTAAACGTTTTAGCCCCATCAAAGCTTAGATTGTACATGAACAAGTGAATTCAAAAAATGTCTGAGCCATAGTTAAAAACAAAATCCAAATCTTACATGATTTCCTATGTAGCAGTCCATTTGGTTCTGATTTTTTTCTGACACTGTTGTTTCGTAACATTCTTTTACTGTGAAAATATACCTAAATTATGTCAAAAAGCACACTGGTATTCATTTACGGCATACATTTTTGTCCACTTCCACAGAGTAAGATAAAGAATCAGTGTGATTTTTTTTACAAGTCAACCATTGAAAACATCAAAGTTACTTAAAATACTGAACTGTATCACAAACTCTGTGATGGTTACAGTTTATATAGCACAGTTAGGGGACCAGGGCCATTACCAAGAATATAAACAAGGCATCAGTTTATTTGCCTCAGTTGTAACATCCAAACTAATGGTTACTCGTATCAGAGAAAAAGAACAAAATAATAATAATAATAATAATAATAATAATAATGACTTTACCCTTGGCTCCCAAGCCCCTGCTTACATTTATCAAGGATGTGAGAACTTGTCAGAGATTTGGGATGCACGGCTAGGCTTAAAAAGGCCCCTGTGGTTGTTAGCCTAGTAAACACCTATGAGCCTGTAAGTTGATCATCTTTTTTGTTTGCTGAGTACTTCTATCACAGGCAATAAACACCTTTATTTTTATAATGGTATTTATTCTGAATGCCTAATTTTAATAACTTTATCATTATTCTACAAAACTAAATAAAGCACAATAAAACCACTACTTCAATATCAAAAAAAGTTTAGACACTTCTGCCTTCTTCCGCTAGTTTTATTTTTGTCATCCTTGCTACTAAAGGCATTTAACCCTGAAGTCCTTTAGATTCAGAGAGTACATTTAAATGACATTTAATCCTTTTACCATCCTGCATCACATTCATGATCTTGTCGCTTTAGTCAAGAGAAGCCCTGCAGCAAAGTAATGCAATCATATCCTCACTACAGACTCCCTGTGGATATTGCATGTTATTTGTAGTGATTCTCCTTCATCATTTATGGATTCTGGCATCACTACCTAGACAGCAGACTGTGACAGACCATGCATGTGATAAACAAGACAAACTAAATTTAAGGCATGGAGCTTTGAACATTATACAAAAACTACAGAAAAACACCTCCTCTGTTGAACATTGTATTTATTCATTCATTAAATGTCTGTAGAAGTTTCAAATATGAATGGTTAAAATTAGATTTCCATGTCCAGTGCCTCATTTAAAGAGACTATTCTAGCACTACCTCTGAGGAGAAGAAAAACAAATATACATGGCCAGAAATCTCCCCATGTATAATCTCAAGCCTCTCTCTAATTATTACTTTGACAATGTTCGTTGTAAATTGATAAATCTTTAGTTCAATTATTTTAAGAAACATAATTCCTTCCTTACATTCTGGTTTATTTTTGCTACTTGAACTGGGTTGTCTGTCTTTTTGTGTGCTTATGACATTTTGCATATCAGTTTTCTTTCAGATGTGCATGCTGTGTTTTGCTTTGTCTTCTGGGAAAACAGCCAAATGCATTGTGTGTCTGTATTTGCATTTTCTCTGCATACACTATGAGATAGAGATTTTACAATACATATCTTGCATTGCATGGCTACTATAAGGCAGTTAAAAAATACATTAGTAAGCTCAATTAAATATGATTTATGCATCTGCATTCACGAATGATGTGTTGAATGTCTTATCTTGTACCAGTATTCAAATGTTAGTGATTATTTGGTATATGTCGGTGATATTGTAGAAGTTGCCATTGTAAAATTCTGTAGGCAGGTGGGATTCGCTATCATAATTAAATGTGTTGGCTGGAGGTAAATGGATCAGCTTTCATTTAAAAAAAAACTTAAATAAAAAAGTGAATTGTAAATATTTTAAATTATAAACTGTATTCTTCTCAATTATACAAGTTCAGAACATTGAATAGTTTTAGATCTGACTGGAATGTCTTTAGCATCAGTAACCTCTAGGACTAAAGCAACAGACACTAGAACCACTCAGTATTCTAAGCTTTCTTAGGCTGATACACCACTCCTAGCTGTCCTGCATTCACAGAACTACCGCTCTTTCTTCAGATTTTCCTTGGTACATCACTCAACATTGATGTTCTGGCCACCCCAGGCTACTTAGGTTACTTTTATGAATAATTGTAAAAAATCGAAGGTAAATATTGTCTGCCTTAAAGTGTTCTTCGGTCATAAGTGTATTCTTTCTCTTTCGTTGATTTCTGCATTGGAGAATGTTTTAAGGAGACCCTTTTCCTCCATTTAGACCTTGCAGGCTATTTTGTCCTCCTTCCACATGAAAAAATAATATAGCTAGATATCTTGTCCTTTGCTACTCCCAAATGAAATGAGTTACTTTTGTCTGATTTTGTAATTTTCCAAGATGATAAGTAAATCTATCATGAATCAATTTCTACTTTCTCATGAACTTCTTTTTTTCAAGTATTGCTTGTTGGCAGTGTCAGTTTTTGTCTGTTTTTTTTCCTTTGTCCATCACGGACAAATATAGAATGAAGGCTTCACAAATGCTCCAGTGGGGAAAAGATCCATCTGAGACAAAGGCTCAGGCTGCATTTGTACCAGTAGGCTGTTACTGCTGCTGTTAAATGTCCCAATGTACAGTTTGTATTTTCTCGCAGCCTTGAAGGATTTTGCTCTTTTCTTGGTATTATTGTCACATTTTGTGTCATGTTTCAAGAGGTCGCAGATGTCTTTAACCTAAAGGTCAGAGCTCAATGGTGTAAAACAGTTAAGGCACCAGCTTGTCCCTTTGATGTCTGTGCCACAGGACTTACATTTAAAATTGGTTTTACAGGTTGTAGACTCTCCTCTTCTTCCCACAGTTCCTTTTCCTGTAGCAGGTTTTGATGAGCATCTTACTTCTGCCACTCTTGTCCCTGCCCTCTAGAGTTGGTGTCTGAAAAGTAGGTGAAGGCATTACAAAGGCCTCAGTTCCAAGGACCCCAACAACAAGGCAGGATTGCACTCCTATGGTTGTCAAACTGGACAATGGAAAGTTGGTGGAGGCAGCTGTTTCAGTGTAGAGACAGCTGACTTGGATTGTTCCTTACTAGGTCCCCAGCTTAGAACTAACATTGCTGTCTCTTAATGTTTTCCAGACATATATCAGTCATTATACTCAGCAGAAATCTTTGTGGGCTGAACTCTTCTGAAGCCTAGTTTGTCAGGTTTGCTGTAAACACTGATGTATCCTTTTGAGTTTCTTTGGCTTTTTCAGCTCAACCTGCATTACCAGGAGAGAAGATGTTGAAGAGACAATTATCATAGGTTCATTGGTGTGTACTAGGCTAATGGCCCTGGAGCCTTTACAAGCCTAGCCCATAGAAGTGCCCTGGCCCAACATTAGTTCCCAGTGCCTCTATCAAATAGAGCCACTGGAGTGATCCGCAGGGTGAACTTTCTATTTCCCACCCACTCATCAAGAGGGCCAGTGATGTGCTCTGCTTGACATGTGTGGGAAGTCATCATCATCATCATAGGTCTCCATTTCTGCTCCATCTCTGTCAGTGATGATCAGTCACCTTGCCTCCACAGGCCTGGATCAGAAAATCAACATAGATTTCAGCATTTAGCCTTTTGATACCAGTGTTGATATCTAGTCTCCTGCTCCTCTGAAGGGTGTCTCTGACTTTCTGGCTTTTGCATTGAGTTCAGCTTTGACGTAGACTCCTTTTTTGACTTCTACTATCTGTACTGTTTATGCCAACCAGCCAGCTGTTACTTGGGTTTCACCCAAGAACCCAACCTCCTTTCCACATTCTGGCCTTTCAGAAAGGACAGGAGAAGAAAGGATTCACTGACAGCTTATTTGGTTACCTTAGAGGCAGGAAGGAATTGGGCACTCGTCAAGAACCTTCCTTCACTAAAAATGGCACTTAGATTCAGAGATTAAATAAATGATTTTGCTGCTAGTGTTTTTCACATATTGACATTGTGCTTGTCTGCTTGAAGGAGAAGATATGAGGTCCACCTAACTCCATCAATGATGACACCACCTGTTTCTATAGGATGTATGGGTTTTTAGGCAAGGATTCATTGTCAGACATTCCACTCTGAAATGCAAAAGTATCAGTGAAGCAAAGCTGGCACTCAGTGCCAAATAATATGTGATTTGAAGACATTGCAGACAGTAGAGGGTGCGAATAGTTATACTGCCACAGGGATAGCCAGGTTTAAAAGTTTGGTTAGCATCCCCCAAATTCCAGCTTTTAATGTACATCATTGCTTCAGACCAAAATGGGATGAGGAATGTCTCTCTATCTTTATGTATAGTATCCTCAGTATCAGAAAATTATACAGTTATACAACAACTTAGATCGAGACAGAGATGCCCCATTAGAAAAAAAATATATATATTTGCTAGGTTGTTACAGTACTCCACTTATGATGTCTAATGAAAAACTTATAAACTATTAATTCGGAAGGAAGGAAATAAATTCATATTTTTACATGAGATTTTAATTCCCCCAATATTAAGTTTCGAAGTAAGTGCAGAGAGTGAAAGCTATGTGCTTTTAACAAACTTTATCCTGTAATCCAGGGCTTGATTCCCTCAGCCTTCATTTATTTACTGTGCTCCTAAGTAGAGTCTGAAAAAGGTCCATATGGATCGGTGCTTTTCTCTTGTAAAACTATAGGATAAATGATGTAAACAAATCTAAGTACAAAAACATATAAATTAATTAATTATGCCACTGAGTGTTGGAGCACACATTATTATTATTATTATTATTATTATTATTATTATTATTATTATTATTATTATTAATAATATTATTATTATTGTTACTTTATTTTATTAATAGTAATCACCTTGAACAATGGGTTAAAGTTCCACTGATATGTTACTTAAACTGACATTGCAAAAAGTTTAACCCCACACTATTTATATTTACATTTGTTTAATATCACTATGCTGCTGGCTTGTCCTCTATAAATATAAAGCAAAACTGTCTAGTAACAATCCCAAAGATTAACAACAACTTTGACAGTATAAACTGCAGTTTGGTCCTCAGTGCTTCTATCTTCAAGTACTTACTATATGTTTCACATAAATGCCTCTACTTCTTGGCGTATCCCTTAAGACACAAGTCTCTTAAACCAGGATAGTGAGAGTTTATCAAAGCTGACAGAAAACATCTTGTATAGTAATTTTTGATGTGACACCATGTTGAAGGCTTTAGATAAATTAAGCAATATGGAAAAACAAGGTTACTGCTGTTTCTGCTTTGATTTACTATTGTAACAAAACTTAGTAGTTTTATTGTGATGTGGATGGAAACCATGCATTGTAGGGGAATGTAGTGAGTTTTCAATAATGTAGGCAAGAGCTTGGGATTGTATACACATTTCAAGAATTTTAGACAGAGGACATAAGATGCCTATAGGCCTGTATTTGGAAGATTGAGTGGAATTTCCACCCTTGTAGGGGAAGTATGTAGGATTTTTTTTCCAGAAAGTGGTGGGAACATAGCTTTCCTTGACAGACCAGTTTATTAAGATGTACACTGGTTATGTCAGGGCATCTGCAGCTATTTTGATGTTAAGTTGTCTGGAGCAATGGTGGTGGGTTTTAAAGTTTTAAGTAGCTTTCTGATAGCAGAGGTTGCGATGGGTTGAAGTTTGGGAGCTTCGGAATGAACTGTTGTAACTGGAGATTTTACAGAAAACTGAGAGTAGAGAGACAGTAGAATTTATAGTGTGTGAGTTAAACTAATTAGCAATGGAGTCTCTTAGTGCATCTGTTTTGGGTCTAGGTTGGGTCATGAGGACTGGATTTAAGTGTTTGCTCATGATGGACCAGAATATCTTGGGGTTGTTCTTATTTGCTGTTTGTAATTTCATATATTATATACATTTTTTGTCAGTCTGCATTTTGCGTCTTTATGCTATTTCTAGAAGCAGTATGAATATCGCCCTTTATTAAAAACACACTGATTTGTCCTAGATTCACCAAATGTAGGTTTACTATTATTGACATTATTCAAAGAAATTCCAGAGTTGGTTGGCATGAAACTGAAAGAGAATGAAGAGAACTCCTTTGGCAACTTAAAATCTAGCGCCACACTTAGTCTCAACTAGAATGTTACAGTAGTACCTATTTTAAAACTTAAAGCCCTGGAGTTATAGGACTTGGGACACTTGAGATAGATATGTTTGGTAGGTCTTGTGCACCATCAGACAAATTTCATTTGGGTCACCCTAGCACTTGTAAACTTGATTTAGTTTTGGAGTCGGGGTGTTTCAGTTTAATTCAGTGTTTTATATACATTAAGTGTTAATATGTGAAACGTTTCATCATTTTTAAAACAGACAGATTTTTTTAAATAAATTTTTTTTATTATTTAATTGATAAAGTCATATGACTGCTTTAAACTGTATTTAATGTACATATTAAATGTATTCAGCGGTTCTGATGAAGTAACCAGCTGTAAGGGACAAAAGTGCTTGACCTTTTTGTCAGATTTGTTGTGCTTTCATTGTGGGAATATTACATTTATACCACTATTAAGGATCTTGATTTTTTTTCTTCCTGGAATGGGAACTTTACTTGTAGACTCAGAAGTCTGCATTGTTGTAAACTCTTTGCATAGTGCACACGACGTGAGCCTTTTGGAGTGTTGTTAGTTTTTTGATTGGCTGCATGGATCATGTTGTGTTAGTTTTATTTCATGTTCTGGTTTTCAGCATGTTTGTGGTACCAGCACTGAGTTAACATTATTCTGGGTTCATGTTCCCTAGAATGGACTAGTTCTGTATATCTGTTCATCGTAGGGTGACTTAGGGTTGCAATGGATTTTCTTACCGATGCGTGTTCTGTACAAGGTTCAGGTACTGCTGCTCCAGTTACACTTAACATCAGTGAAAGATCATCAACAAGCTTGCAACCTGCTGAAGGAGATTTAAAGCAGTTGGTAGATCTTCTTTCTTAGCAGGTCACACGGATTCCAAATTCTTTGGACAAACTACAAAATCCATCATCCATGGCATCGTGTGTAGACTGGACTCTGTCTACTGGTCATGATTACCTCACTAACCAAGGGGACTTCAGTAACAGTTTTGTGAATGTAGCCCACACAACGCAGAATGTACTATTTATTTATTTATTTATTTATTTCCAGTTGGTTTACCAGAATAGTCCTGGGGAGAAAAGCTCCAAAAACAAGCAGAAGATTACAGTAAGACATTTTGTTACAAATTATTACAGTTACTATGGCCTAGTAAAAAACATTGCAAGCACTACAGACTAGTGATTAATATACAAATACTGCAATCTAAAAAAAGAAAAATTACAATATAACTGAGATGTCTTTGCATCAAGAGGTAGGTTGCATTAAGAGGTGCATTTTACATATTCAATATCAAAAGCTTTATACAAATGAGAGCAGGATATATGAATTAGGAGAGTAAAAGAAAAAGAGGGGAGGAGATTATGTGGGGTGGGAGCAGGAGCATTCCCACTGGGATATTAGATGTGAGTGAAGAGATTTTTTGAATGAAAGGTGGTTTGAGGTGGTGCGAATAGGTAGTGGTAGGGAGTTCCAGAGGCGAGCTACACCATAGGATAGGAGATTTTTTCCTGGGGGACGAGTTGGTTTATACAATTCTATTAGGTTGTACTTGTTAGATCTTAGTAGTCTATCAGGGAGGTGCAATTTAAAGGTAGAGGAAATGGAGGGAAGGGTTGAAAATGAGCTTGTGTGCAAGAGTAAGTTGTGTACAGTTAAGATGATTGGTCAGTTCCAACCATTTTAGTTTGTGGAGAGATGAACAGTGGTGTGTGGAGGATTTATGGCCGGTAGCAAACTTGGCAGTTTTGTTATAGCAAGAGGAGAGTTGTGTTTTGAGTGAAGATTGTAGGTTAGTTAGGAGTGGGGCTCCATAGAGGAGGGAAGGGATGAGAAATGTGGTGGAGAAGGTGATTTTAGTGGAGGGTGTGAGATAATGATTTTGTTGGTAGAGCATACCAAGCTTTTTATGTTTTTTTTTTTAATATTTAGTTGAAGATGGGAGCTAAATTTAAGCTATCAGTTTGGACACCTAATAATTTGGCCTCTGATACCAGTTCGATAGGTGTATTACTATGGCTAGTGATAGAGAATGTACTTATATTGAAAGAGGTGACTTTGGAGGGGATAAATAGCATTAGTTTGGTTTTAGATGCATTTAGTGCAAGGTGATTTTTTTCATCCATTGTTCGGTGGTTAAGAATGCATCTTGTGTGAGCTTAAGGAGGGTAGGGATGGAGATAGCAGAACAGATAATATTTGAATCATCTGTGTATTGGATAATGTTTCTGAAGGGGATGGAGTTGTGGAAGTCATTTATGAATATGTTGAAGAGAAGGGGCCCCAGTATGGATCCTTAGTGAACACCGGTTGGGGTGTTAAGGAATGGGGAGGTGGCTTTTTTCCATTTTACTGCTTGACATCTATTAGATAAGTAGCTAGTGAACCAGTTCAGAGAGGAAGGTGATAGGTTAAGTGTAAAGAATTTAGTTAGGAGTAAATTGTGGGAGATAGTGTCGAAGGCCTTAGAGAGTTCAAGCAGGAGGGTTGAGACAATGTGGCCGGAGTCCCGTGCTTTACTCACAGTTTCCAGGAAGGAAAAAAGGGCGGTCATAGTGCTGTGACTGGGTCTAAAGCCATATTGTGTGGGAGTAAGTAGGTTATTTTCTAAGAGATATGGTAGAAGTTGTAAATGGATACACTATTCTAGGAGTTTAGAGATGGGAGATAGGATAGCGATGGGTCTGAAATTGGTGATATTATTGCTGCCACCTTTATGCAAAGGTACGACATAAGCCTTTTTCCAGATTTGGGGTACTAAACTTTCTTGGATAGAGCGATTGATTAGAATGCTGATGGGGTAGGCAATGGCTTTGGCAGCTATGCTAAGAAAGTAAGAAGGAATGTTATCAGGGGCATTAGAGCATGGTTTCAGTTTCTGGAGGAGTTTTTTTATGGTGGATGTGGGTACAGGTTTTAATGAGAATGGTGGAGGCTGGGAGGGGGTATTAAGGGGTGATGATGGAGAGGAAATAGGAGGAGAAGCAGAAATGGGGGGTAAAGGGTTGGTAGAGGAGGATGGGGGTAAAGTGGAGGGTGTGGTGGTGTTAGAGGATGAGAATGATGATGTTAGTTTGGAAATAGAATCGATGAAAAAAGTATTGAATTGTGTAGCCAGATCTATGTCTGGCGCATCAGGGTCTGGGCTGGGGTTATCTGTTCTGCTGGGGTTAAGGATGGTGCAGATGCCTTTCCAGAATCTTTGGGGGTTTGTTTTATTGTTGTTTTGGAGTATGGAGAAGTAATTCCGTCGGTCAGTGATGGTGAGCTTTTTTACTTTGTTTCTAAGTGTTTTGTATTCATTATGAGTGAGGGGATTCCTGTGTTTTTGGTAATATGCCCAAGCTTTATTTCTGAGGTGCATGGTTGCTAGTGTGTTTTTTGTTAGCCAAGGGGCAGTTTTATTTTTTATTCTTTTTGTCTTTAAGGGAACATGGTGGTCTAGGAGGTTTAAGAAGGTTGTATTGAAGTGGCTAACTGCCTATTCCAGGGGTAGAGTTTTTAGAGTTTTCTAGTTTATTGCTTTTAGAGAGTTGGAGAAGGTAATGGGATTGAAGTTTTTGTGGTAGTGAGTAGTAATATAAGTGTGTGTAAGTTGTAAGGGTGAGGGAAATCAATGTGTGAATGTGGGTAAGTGATCACTAAGGGAATCAGGAAGGGTGCCACTATCAGAGAAATAATGAGGGTGGGAGACTAAAATCCAGTCTAGGATAGTACCATTGTAGAAGTTTTTTGAGGGCCGGGTTATGGAGTTGATCAGCTGTGAGAAATTGTAGAGCTTAATGTTAAGTGGGTTTGTGGGAGACTGTATGGAGGACCAATTGATAGTGTCCCCCAAAATTATTGTTTCAATACTAATGTTGGTAGAAAGCCAGGAGAGGATGTCCTCAAGTGTAGAAGTATTGTCACCAGGGGGGATGTAGAGGGAGGCTGTGCATATGCTTTTGTATTTGTTTACTTGGAGTAGTACTAGGAGTAATTTGGCTTTATTAAAGTGGGGTGTAGGTTTGTTATAAGGAGTAACTGATAAGGAGGATAAGTATAGGAGGGCTACTTCTCCTCCTTTTTTGTGGGTTCTATCTTTTCTAATGATAGAGTAGTTGGGTGGTATTATTTCAGAATCTTTTATATGGGGTTTCAACCAAGTTTCAGAGATGGACAAGATGTCTGGTTTGTTGTGTGTAAGGCAGGCATGGAGATTAGGGAGTTTGTTAGCTATGCTTTGGGCATTTAAAGATGTGAGTAGTATGGATTTATCTGTTGGGGGGGTGGGAAGGGGCCTGGGTTGGGGTGTATGTCTCCCGATAGTAGTATGGTAGCTAGATGTAGGATTAGGTTGGAAAGGTACTTGGTCTGTTTGGAGTCGGGGTGAGTTTTATTAGATTTGTGAGGGTTTTGTTGGGTGCAGAGGGGATAGGATATTTATGAGGGGTAATAAGTTTGTAGGGGAAGAGAAGATGGTGTTGTATAGGGTATAGGTAGGGAGATATTGGGATGTGTGAGTGTGAGAGAGGTGGGCTAAGATGGTTAGTTGTGTGAAAGGGTAGTGAGTGGTTAGTGTCTGTAGGCTGGGTGAGGTAGTAGATATAGGATATAGGATATATTGAGAAGTAGTAGTAGTTGGGTAGAGTAGAATTGGGGTTTTTAGAGCATGGTGAGATAGGCTACTAAGAGTAGGTTTGTTGTAACTGACTAAGTTGCAAGTGTGGGAGAGCTTTATGTTTTGGGAGGAGCAGGTGAGACTAATTTATGAGAGGAGAGGGAGAGCCGAGTGGTGATTAATGTGGGTGGGATTAGGAAGTGGGTGATTGAAAGTGGAATGGAGTCTAATTGGCTAAGGCTGAATGGTGGGTGTGACTATAAAGGTATAAGTGTAAAGGTGCTGGGAGTGGGTGAGATTTGGGGTTAGGGTAGGGGAGCGGAGTGAGCTCGCAGGGCGAACGGTGTGGGTAGAGCCAAGGGAAGCTGCAGATGGACGAGAACCAATCAGTGGAGTACTGATAACTTGAGGTGAGTATAGGGGACAGGGATTTGGCAGGATGGAGTGAACTAAAGGTAGGAAAAGAGAGAGAGAGGAACTTAATATAGAACTATAAGGGAGCTAGCTCATTATAATTAATCTGTCTACATTTAGTAAAGTTAACATTGCTGTGTTCACATTCTGTATAATAAAAAACTGCAAATAGATGCAAACAATAGCAGAATCAACTTACTGAGGGTGAGGCCAGGAACACACAGCAGCCGAGGACAGAACCAGAATTTAAATATGGCGCCCTTAGGGCTGGATGTTTTTTTATAAGCTCAGAGAGGATATTCTAGTAGAAGTGGGAGGAGCGGGGATGGGTGGCAGCAGGTATGGACCGGAAGGACTGCAACTCTGCAACTAGATAGAGTTGGCATATACTCTTCGTTTCTGCAGGGTTAGTTCGGGTGATGAGGAGAGGGTCAGAGAGTAGGGATGGGGTACTGGAAGGCAGGGATAAACACGGGCTAGGTGTGAAATAGGTAAGAGGGGGAGAGAGAGAGAGAGAGAGAAGTACAGTGTATTAATGGAAGACAGGAATAGCACGGGTTACATGAGAAATAGGTAAGCGAGGAGAGAGAGAAGAGAAGAACAGTATAGTGCAATACGATAACAGGGTTAAGAGCCAAGGGAAGCTGCAGATGGATGAGAACCAATCAGTGGAGTACTGATAGCTTGAGGTGAGTACAGGGGACAGGGATTTGGCAGGATAGAGTGACCTAAAGGTAGGAAAAGAGAGAGAAAGGAACTTAATATAGAACTATAAGGGAACAGGAAAAGTTAAAGCTTGGGACTATAAGACGTCAGGAATTGTGAGGATAGGTTGCCATCTAGTGGACAAATGCTGAAAGTACACTTGTGGCTCTGCAAGGACAGGTCCCAGTAGCGGGAGGAGAAGGGGAGAGCCGAGTGTAAATCAGAGGGCTAGAGAAGGAGCAAGTATGGGGGGAAAAGAAATAAGAATGGTTAGGCTGCTGGCTGTCCTTGCAGGGGAGTGTGCTGAAACCACCTAGTAGGGGCTTTAAGCAAATACACTCAGTTATTTAGGACTAGCAACAGTTGCACGTACTTTCTTGTTTTCTTCAGAGGCTATACCTCGGGGAGAGGCTTAGTCCTATTCCCATGGTGGGAATGAGGCAGCAGAGAAAGTATATTTTATTCTTGGATTAGATGTCCAATGAGGCGCAGACACAGTGGGGGGTGCAGGGCAAACAAGTTTCTTGTTTTCTTCAGAGGCTATACCTCAGGGAGAGGCTTGGTCCTATTCCCGTGGTGGGGATGAGGCAGCAGAGAAAGTATATTTTATTTTTGGATTAAACGTCCAACAAGGTGCAGACACAGTGGGAGGTGCAGGGCAAACAAGTGACGGTGAGGCCAGGAACAGCAGCTGAGGGCAGAACCAGAATTTAAAGAAGCAGTACAAGCCACAATAAAGGGCAGTGAATTTACAACTAATTGAAAAATATGTTTCCCGGACTGGGCAAATAAGGAACTTATATTCAGTTCAAATGGACATTGCAAACAACACCAGCCACTGAAAAATATTCAAACCAAATTGAGTTGGAACTAAAAACTGGGAAAGGACCAGAACTTGCAGTGTGACAATTTATTTTTAAATGAAAGTATTAATATAAATAGAGTACCCAAAGAGTTACGAATGTTTAAATTTCTTAATGGTTGGACTATGGGGAGTACTGAGGTGGAGGAGTTACTAGATATTTTGGATGGTGCAGTGGTGCAGTGGTTGTATTGTCGCAAGAGGTTTTCCGGTTCAGTTCTTGGCTGGGGTACCTTCTATGTGGAGTCTGCATGTCCTCCCTGTGTTCATGTGGGTTTCATCTGGGTACTTCAGTTTCCTCCCACGTTACAAAGACATGCATCTGGAGTGTTTCTCCCTGGGCCTCCACTGAAAATTAACTTTGTTCCAGGTTGGATTTTCCCAGTAAATAAATATTGAAAATAATAAATAAAAAATGTTTGACAGTCATGGCATAGAGCTCATGCATTTTATTATTAGATTGAACAATGTTAAAATTAACAAACTTTGGAGGAATTAAACATTCTTAATGGTGAAGCTATTTGAAGTGAATGTTTCTAAATATGAAATTATCTTCTTCTTCTTTCGGCTGCTCATGTTAGGGGTCGCCACAGCGGATCAGCTGTTTCCATTTCTTCCTGTCCTCTGTATCTTGCTCTGTCACACCAACCACCTGCATGTCCTTTCTCACCACATCCATAAATCTTATCTTAGGCCTTCCTCTTTTCCTGTTACCTGGCAGCTTCATCCTTAGCATCTTTTTCCCAACATACTCAGCATCCCTTCTCAGCACATGTCCAACCCAACTCAATCTCGCCTCTCTGGCTTTGTCTCTAAACCTTCCAACCTGGGCTGACCCTCTGATATACTTATTCCTAATCCTGTCCACCCGCGTCCCACCCAGTGCAAATCATAACATCTTTAACTCTGCCACATCCAGCTCTAACTCCTGCCTTTTTGTCAGTGCCACTGTCTCCAACCAATATAACATAGCTGGTCTCAATACCCTCTTGTAGACCTTCCCTTTCACTCTTACTGGTACTCGTCTGTCACAAATCACTCCTGACACTCTTCTTCACCCACTCCTGCCTGCCTGTACTCTCTTCTTCACCTCTCTTCCACACTCACCATTACTCTGAACTGTTGATCCCAAGTATTTAAACTCATCCACCTTCACCGCCTCTACTCCCTGCATCTTCACCATTCTTCTATCCTCCCTCTCATTCACACACATATATTCTGTCTTAGTCCTGCTGACCTTCATTCATCTTCTCTCTAGAGCATATCTCCACCTCTCCAGGGTCTCCTCCACCTGTTCTCTACTCTCACTACAGATCACAGTGTCATCTGCAAACATCATAGTCCACGGGGCCTTCTGTCTGATCTCATCTGTCAACCTGTCCATCACCATTGCAAATAAGAAAGGGCTCAAAGCTGATCCTTGATGTAATCCCACCTCCGCCTTAAACGCATCCGTCACTCCCACCGCAGACATCACCGCTGTCAGACTACCCTCGTACATATCCTTTACCACTCTTACATACTTCTCTGACACACCCGAATTCCTCATACAATACCGCAACTCTTCTCTAGGCACCCTGTCATATGCTTTCTCTAAGTTCACAAAGACACAATGCAATTCCTTCTGACCATCTCTGCACTTCTCCATCAACACTTTCAGAGCAAACATCGCATCTGTAGTGCTCTTTTCTGGCATGAAACCATACTGCTGATCACTAATAATCACGTCCCTTCTTAACCTAGCTTCCACTACTCTTTCCCATGATCAGTTTAATCCCTCTGTAGTTACTACAGCTCTGCACATCACCCTTATTCTTAAAAATCAGTACCAAATCACTTTTTTTCCATTCCTCAGGCATCCTCTCACTTTTCAAGATTTCATTAAACAATCTAGTTAAAAACTCCACTGCCATTTCACCTAAACACCTCCATGCTTCTGCAGGTATGCCATCTGGACCAACAGCCTTTCCATTCTTCATCCTTTTCATAGCTATCCTTACTTCCTCCTTGCTAATCCACTGCACTTCATGATTCACTATCCGCACATCATCCAACCTTCTCTCCCTCTCATTCTCTTCATTCATCAGCCCCTCAAAGTACTCTTTCCTTCTGCTCAACACACTCTCCTCGCGTGTGAGTAAGTTTCCCTTATTATCCTTTATCACCCTTACCTGATGCACATCTTTACTAGATCGGTCCCTCTGTCTAGCCAATCGGTACAGGTCCTTTTCTCCCTCCTTAGTGTCCAACCTTTCATACAACTCTTCATACGCCATATCCTTAGCCTTTGCCACCTCTCTCTTTGCCATGCACCTCATCTCCTTATACTCTTGTCTACTTTCTTCATCTCTCTGACAATCCCACTTCTTCTTCGCCAACCTCTTTTCTTGTATACTCTCCTGTACTTCATTCCACCACCAGGTCTCCTTGTCCTTCTTCCTCTTTCCAGATGTCACACCAAGCACCTTTCACGACATCTCTCTTACTAGCTCTGCTGTAGTTACCCATCTATTCGGTAACTCTTCACTGCCACCCAGTGCTTAAATATGAAATTATATTTGACAAAATTGAACAGCAAGTGAAATGTAATCTGCTGAGGAAACAAAAGAAGTTTTCGAGAGAGAAAATGATTATTCTCACTATGCAGCTTACCCTCTACCTAAAGCTTATTAATCTAACCCAAGAGGCACACCACATTCAGAATAGAATAATGGAGGGGGACAATCATAGGTTTGAGACACATTTGGGAGTGGATGTTCAAGGATGGTGTAGTAATGAAGCCCCACCTTGAGCAGCTAAGTGCTCCAGATTATGCAGAATGCTCTGCATTTAACCATAAGTGAACCCACTGTTCTGCACTGAACAGCTTTGGCTCTGTTACGCAGCTTTTGATTGGTTTATATACCTCAAATACTGCCAATCAGCATTGAGGTGTACAGACCAATCAAATAGCTACTCCTCTGTACTGAATTGAGCAACATTGACTGTGCTACACAGTTTTTGATTGGCTTGTATTCTGCAATTACAGCCACTTGTCATTGCAGTATACAAACCAATTAAATAACTGTTCCTGAGGATGGGAGCCAATGAGAGCTCCCAAAATACGTGGCCATTCATTTACCAGGAATGGTTGTGGAAAACTGTATTTAAAGAGATGGATAAAAAATAAAATAGAAGCAACAGTGCAAAAGTAAATAACTGCAATACCAGCGGTTAAAAGGAATCCTTTTAACTGCTGGTATTGCAGTTATTTACTTTGGTACTGTTTTGCTTCTCTTTTATTTTTTCCCTCTCTTTGAATTCATACCTCTCAACCTCCTAGAGTAAGAAATCTGGACAAAGCCAATAGCCAAACATAATGTGGTGAGAAAGCCACATAAATAGGAACAATTTTTAGATATTGCTTTTATAAACTTAGCAAGTTGCTAGAATAACAGGTTTTGTGTTACCATACATGATCTGAAGGACATGATGTCAGAAACCCAAATTTATTTCATTATTTTATAATCTTATTTTTCTGTGATTTGACAGAAAGCTACATTTGTATGAGGAGCAGATCAAAAATATGAGGCAAAAATTTGGGCATTCCACAAAATTCTGGCCAGCTGAGAGGTATCACAAAGGAGAATGTGTGTGTGTGTGTGTGTGTGTGTGTGTGTGTGTGTGTGTGTGTGTGTGTGTGTGTGTGATAGCTCTCAATCTCTTAGCTCAAAAAATATGGACATAGCCTTAATTAATGGGGGGACAAAGGCGCAAAAATGAACTGATTTTAAATATTGCTGGTATAAACTTAGAAAGTTGCTAGAAAAGCAGACTTTGTGTTACCATGCATGTTCTGAAAGCTCTGATGCGTAAAACTCAAATTTCTGTCATTACCTTATTATTTAATTCCTCTGTGATTTGCCAGAAAACTACATATTTTATGAGGAACAGACCAAAAATATGAGGCAAAAATGTGGGCATTCTGCAAAATTCTGGGCAGTTAAGAGAGATGACAAGGGTGAATGTGTGTGTGTGTGTGTGTGTGTGTGTGTGTGTGTGTGTGTGTGTGTGTGTGTGTGTGTGTGTGTGTGTGTGTGTGTGTATTTTGGCTGAAAGGCCATGGCCATGGTCAAGGTATGCTTTTTGCTCAGTTAGAAAATAGGATGTTCCACATTTTGACTGTTTGTCACACATTGCTATGGTCTGTGGTCCACAATGGCTTCTTAGCAGGATGAGACCTATGGCCCCACATCAGATGGGTGGACAGTGAAAACAATGAAGAGGAATATCCACCCCTCAGATGGTCTGAAAACAATGAAGAGGAATATCCACCCCTCAGATGGTCTGAAAGAATTTGGAATAAGAATAGATAGCAGGATTGTTTATTAACTCAAGCATACACCCTGAAGGGGGTAAGGAACAAAGGGAGGGACAATTTTGGAGAAAGAACAACCGGAACAACTACTAGAAGTTGATTATGTGGGTTCCCTGGACAATGTTATTACAGCCTTTGGTGGGAAAATGTTGTCCTATCAAGAATTTAACATTTTTAATTACACAGATCAGGTGATTAATAAAACCCATTTTTCTTTCTTTTGAAAAAGGGTTTAAATTTGTTTCATCATATAAAGTAGAGATTGTGGATATACTAGCTGAATTGATACTATATATGAGGAAGAGGAAATCCAACTTCAACAATATGTTCAAAGAAAAAGGGGGTGAAAGGGAATATTGGTCCCACCAGTAATATATTAAAGAGGAAAAGTACTTTCAACCGCCCATTACACCCCACCATAGCTACATTTGAAAACGTTTGCATCAATGAACTTTATGGAAGGTTAAACCAACAAAAGAGGAAATTCTTTAATTTTTCCCCACAAAGTTTTCAACTGATGAAGGAACTTAGACCAAACAGTGCATTGAGAATTGTGAAACCTGTTAAAAGGGAAGGAGTGCTATTGTTTGATAAAACAGACTAGAGTGGTTATATGTCTGGAATGTTACATAATGCTGAATATGAAGTACTTTTCAGGAATGAAATTACTATAGCATACAGGAGAATTCAGTTATTTTTAGAAGATGCATTATTACAGGGGGCTATCTCTGAAGGTTTACACGTTTTTGGTTAATGACCACCCACTGATCTCTGTGGTCTTTGGGATACCTAAGGTTCAAAAAAACATTTATGAACCATCTTATAGACTTATAGTGGCAGCACACAACAGTTCTACCTACCCTTTAGGAGCTTTTGTAGACAGACTCGTTAAAAGCACATAAGATCCAATTGATTATTAAAAGATTCTTGGGATTTTTTGTCCAACATTAGACAAGAATGGTACAGTGAGACTTGTTTCTCCAGAGTGGATGATGTTCATCTTTTTTTATCCATACCCCACCAAGAAGGATTGGAGTTATTCCATGAAGCTATTATGGAACTGACTTCTTTAAACATCACATTAGTGAACTTTGTCATGGAAGTGATGGAAACAATCATACGTAATAATTTTGTAACTTTTGAGGGAGAATATTTCAGACAGGTGAAAGTTGTAGCTGTGGGGGCAAGTTGCATCCCTATATATGCAAATCGTGTGATGTTTTCTTGGGGAAAATGTATATGTACTGAAGACTGGATTCAAAGAGCAGTGGAACATCTACCTGCATTACCTGGGTGATATGTTCATCCTATGGAAGGATAAGGGACAGGGAGAGATGATTTTGTGTACATCAACAACATTTCTCCCTATTTCAAGTTTACACACACATGCAGAGAGCAGTGTTGATTACTTAGATGTCACCCTTTACAAAGATGATTTGAAAGGTTGCTTTGCATCAAAAACTTTCGAAAGACAACATTTTCTAATAGTTATTTGGATTTTTACAACAGCCATCCCAAATATACTAAACATAATATGTTTAAGGGGGCAATTTGTCTGAGTAGTGAGAATGTGCTCAAATATTCTTAATTTTAAAATAGAACTGAGCAAATTGGTCCAGACATTTAAAGAAAGGGGCTACCTACAAGATCTTCTACTAAAAATTAATGAAGAAGTTCTCCAAGGATGGGGTATGAGATTGAAATCCCTTCTAGGTAGTGAAGTAGGGGTACTTCATTCAACTGTTATTACCACTGAGAGTAATGTTAAGTCATATACCAACAGTATGGTTGTCCCTTTTGGGGGAGCACTCCAAGGACATCAAGGATGTTTTATTCAGGAACTGGGCAATTTTAAGGGCATTCCAGAGATTATTGAGATCCTAGGAGCAACACTTCACTTTGTATGTAAAACTGATAAAAATTTGAAAGATCTATTTGAACACTGAAAATCCCTCAGTATCATCAGAAAGAAGTGTGCCACCTGTTGTGGCACTTGCAAACAATGTAGTTTTGTTTTCGAAGGGGCAGTTGTTACTATAAGGAACCCACCTCTTGACATATACCATAGTGAAGATAATTGTGCCACTACTGGGTTGATCTACATTGCTATTTGCCAAGGATGTGAGTTTTTTTAAATTGGTAAGACAGAAAGACAAAGAAACCAATTTATGAACATCTTTATGCTATTTCTAGAAGCAATATGAATAACGTCCTTTTTAAACGCACTCTGAATTGTGTTAGCTGCACTAAATTTAGGTTTGGTATTACTGACATTAGTCCAATAAATGCCAGAGGAGGTTGGTAGGAAACTGAAATAGAAAGAAAATAACTCCTTTGGCAACTTAAATTAAATGCTACAGCCCCACCTGGTCTCACTGAAAATGTTACAATAGTACCTATTTTAAAACTTAAAGCTCTGGAGTTATAGGGTTTAGTAGGACACTTGAGATAGTTACGTTTGGTAGGTCTTGTGGGTCATTAGACAGATTTAATTTGGGTCACCCTAGCACTTGTAAACCTGATTCTGTTTTGGGGTCAGGGTTTTCATTTTAATTCAGTGGTTGGTACTATTATCATATTTTTATGTGAAAATTGTATTTACATGTCATTATTTAACAGTTTTAATGTTTTATATAAGTTAAGTGTTTATATATGAAAAGTTTCATAAATTTTAAAACAGAATTTTTTTAAATAGACGTTTTTTTAATTGATTAAAGTCACATGACTGTTTTTAATTGTGTTTAAAGTAAGTTTTGAAATTTACTGAACGGTTCTGAAGAAGTCCTAAGCTGTAAGGGACGGAAGCACTTGACCGTTTTATTAGACTTGTTGTACTTTTGCTGTGGGAATATTAAATTTAAAGCACTATTATGGATCTTGAGTTTTTATTTCCTGGAACAGAAACTTTAATTTTAGACGTGGATGTCTGCATTGTTGTAAACTGTTTGCTTAGTGAACACGAAATGAGCCTTTTGAAGGGTTACTAGTTTTTTGGTTGGCTGCACAGATCACACTGTGTTTGTTTTACTATTGTAACAAAGCTTAGTAGTGTAGTGGTGTTGCTGTGATTTGGATAGAAACATGCAGTGTAGGGGAACATAGTGAGCTTTTAGTAACGTAGGCAAGAAATTGGGATTGTATATACTTTTCAAGTACTTTAGACAGAGGAAATAAGATGTCTATATGCCTGGCTGAGTGGAGTTTCCACCCTTGTAGGGAAGTATGTAGGATTTTTTTTCCAGAGAGTAGGAATATAGCTTTCCTTGATAGACCAGTTTATTTAGATGTACACAGTTTATGCCAGAGCATCTGCAGCTATTTTGATGGTAAGTTGTCTGGAGCAATGGTGGTGGGTTTCAAAGTTTTAAGTAGTTTTCTGGTAGTAGAGGTTGTGATGGGTTGAAGTTTGGGAGCTTAGGAATGAGCTTTGGCATATGGAGGTTTTGTAGAAGACTGAGTTTGAGAGAGAGAGACATGCAGCAGAATTTAAAGTGTGAGTTAAAATGATTATCAATGGAGTCTCCTAGAGTATCTGTTTTGGGTCAAGGTTGGGTCATGGGGACTGGATGTAAGGGTTTCTTGATGATGGACTTGAATATCTTAGGGTTGTCCTTATTTGCTGTTTGTAATTTTATATAGTATATATATTTTCTTCAGTCTACATTTTTGTTTACATAGTATTTCTAAGTTGTTTGTCCTTCTGTTTGTTGGCATATGTATTGTTTTTTTTTCCAGGTTCTCAATGTTGATTTAATTTTTTTGGTTCTTATGAGTGCAGCCTCATTTAGTATTTTTAGAAATGCTGTGTTAAACTTTTATTGTGTTTAGCACTCCCCAGTTTACTAAATTTAAGTCTGCAACAAAAGTGCCTTTTGTGAAGGTTGATAGATTATGAGCAAGGGTAAAGTGATGCTGCTTCTGTTTCTGATTGAGCTATCTTATCGCAAGAACAGGCAGATAGAAAAAGGTGTCAGGAATAGTACTGGCATACCTTATTTTGTCTCTTTTATTTGTAAGGATCCAACTTAAGATGGAATTTCTGTCAGTTAATTTGTTGTATCTGGTAGAAGTACAGATGAATTGGGGAAACCCATAACAGTTTATTGCATTTGTAAGGTTTTCATTATCTGTGATTTGCCATTCAATATTCACGTCTCTTAATATTATGGTTTCTTGAGTAATATCAGTTTTTATCCAGGAGAGACATTCTTCAACAGTGTTTATTACCAGGGGGTATATAGACATCTTTTGTAAATATGTTCTTGACGTGATGATTTTGAAAGAGGATTACAAGTATTTAGGCATGTTGGCATGGGGGGGTTAGTGGGTGTAGAGAGATTCTTAAGTTATTTTTGAGATGATGTCTTTCCTGCCTCCTTTTTCATGAGCCGTGTTTAGCCTTAGAGTGCAACATTCAGGTGGGTATTTCATTGTCCTTTATATCTTGTGTGAGGCAGGATTCAGTAATGCCTAGTATATCTAGATATAATAAGCTATCCAAGCATATAATTCTAGCAATTTATTACAAATAGCTCTGGAGTTACTTGAATAGAGATGAAGACCATAGAGCTGCTTTAGCAGTGGTTGTTGAGTAGGATTTGTTTGAATTTTACTGGAATTTTTGTGTTTAAAATAGTTGTTTGAGCCTGGATTAGGTGTGGATATCATCACAAGCTTTTAGATACAGTAAAAGGAAGGCGTAACAATAAGTTTGCTTGTATTTCGGCTTGGTTTTAATGCCTAATTTATGTAGGGATGAGTTATAGTATATGAACCTATTCTTAAAAAGGGCAATATTTGATGAGTTGTAAAGGTAGAGCTATAGCGAAGTTGTAGTGAGTGTTAATTATGAGTGAGGGAGCAATATGGTGTCTACTGCAATAGCTGTTGGGTAGGAATTGTTGGTAGGGTGCAAGATAATCTAAGTATACGAAAGGAAGAATTATGAGCAAGTGAGGGAACAGCATGTCTGAGAGGAGTATTGTAAGTGAATAACATGAGAGCATGGTCAGAGTCAGTGTTTGTATGTAGCTAGTTGGTAAATGATTAGCAGTAGAAGGAGATGCCTTTTATCTAGAGGAACAGATTTAAGTTGGAGGGTAAAAGGAGTATAGAATTGTAGAAAAGGACAGGGCAAGTGAAAAGGCAGTATGAAATTCAGGAGGGGTGAAAATATATAGGTAGATGTAAGATGAGATGGGAGTGCTGTATTTGAGAAGTGTTTTAGTGTGGAGTTGATGTACTGTGTTTTGGGATTGGTTGATGGAATGTAGTAGGTGGAGAAGATAAAGTTAGTGTGGGGGGGCTGATGGGAATTGGGCATAAAGTAGGGGAAAGAAGTGAGTCTGAGCATTACTGAGGGCAAATAGAACATGTTTTCTCCTTCCCTAGACAGTGGACTGCTAAAAATAAAAAAAATGTGGGGGAAAGGGAAGAATACCAATGGAGCTGCTATGGTCTAAGACAAGGGAGCAATAATCGACTGTGTTCTTTGTTTAGAGCTGGCAAAATGTTTAGAAATAATGTACGTAAAAATATATCCTTTAGACAGATGTTACAACTGCAGACTTCACTGTTGCATAAATTGTAGACATATTTATTTGGAGGAACACTTCTACAGAAATATAAAAACATACTTTTGTTTTTGCCATAAAGAGGAGGATGAGTGTACTGATGGTGACTCGGGCACAAATACTGCCTCAGAGCTGAAGGTGTTTAACAACTGTCAGGGGCATGAAGAAATAAACTTAAGGGGACACTATGGGTAAGATCCTTGAAGGCATGCAGTGTCCCCTGAGGAGAGTCAGGAGAAGACAAATAATGGAAGTAGCAAGTCCAGAAAAACATGAAGGAAACATAAGAGAAAGAAATTGCTGAGGAGAAATAGCAGTCCTAAAGAACAGTAAGCAGTGAATCTCAGTGTCTGTTCGGAAGCAGGGAGTAAAAGCCAACTAACAGGATGTCAGTGGAGGAGGCTAATGATTACAAACTAGGGTACTGAAGCACTTGTCTGCAGACTAGTCACTATGCAAGTTAATATACATGCAGAAAGGACTGACTACCCCACACTTAAAGTTCAAGGGCAGAGGTGGTAAAATATCTCTGTCCAAAATAAATGGTGAGGGTATTGAGAAGACTCAGATGGGGAAAAAGCAATGGCAGCATCTGACAATAACGTAACATGCAGTCATTGTCAAATCACACTAGGGAAGATTGTAACATGCCATAGAAATTAGAAAAGTAATAAATCACTTCCTTTGGGAGTTGTCCCTCCACTTGCCTAGCTACTAACAATTATCAGGAATACTGACTTTACGCAGCACTCCCTTTACTTTGTCTCAGACAGACATCTACAAAATTGCTTCTGCAGTATGGAACACCTTCCATCCCAATAATTAAAACTGTACCATAATGCACTCAAAATAATTGTCCAAAATTATTAGTTGGATACTCTTAATGTCATTGCTGTCCTCTTTATTCTTCCAAAATTGTTACCTCAGATCCGCTTTCTTTAGCTATCCTTAGTCATTGCACTTTCCCACACCATTTTCTCCTCTTTTCTGTGATACTCTGTGGGCAGAATGTACAGAGATTATCCACCCATGGTAATTGGTCAGCACATGTTGGTCATTTAGTGAGACAGAGAATCTCTTATTGAGAAATAAATTAAGCCTGATAGAGAAATGCCCTAGTAGCTGCTCATTACTGAGTTTCTGAATTGACTACTGTACTGCCAGACCTGAGCATGGCAGTATATACACACACTACCCTATAAACAAACACCTATTCAGTCACACACCTGCACACATGCCCCCAAACAGCCATATGCATGGATCTCGCTTCCCTATGCTTACATCCCAAAGTTCAGCTGCCCAGAAGCAACCACACATACACTCCAATTCAGGTGTGTTCATCCCCATACAGACATGCACTCACACACACAGCTCTGCTATACATACTTGTAGTAATGATATGATAATAGCTACTTATGAAAGTACTGATTTACAAAACCAGATGTCATATGTGACAGAACATACTAGATTATTTTGCTGGTTGATATGTTTAGTATTCTTAAAGGTGTCATGAACATGGATCTAAGGGATAGAAAAAAAAATTAACAATGATATTTGGCATTGACAGAATATTTAAAAAAAACGTTGATTTATAATTAGGTAAGGAATGCTCATTTATGAATAAAAAGGATAGTTTCAAACCAAAAGAAAAGATTGTTATCTACACAAAAGACAAGACAATATAAGGCAAAAAGTGAATATATATGTTTTTCCTATCACATACCTTTTGGATGAGTACTTGGAACAATTGTTTTTACTGTAAAAATAGGGAAAGACTGACTGGGATCTGCAGTACTTTACAGGTCATACTGAATTTGAGACCGACTTTATTTATGTACGGGAATATATTATACTTGTATTGATGAAGGGTTAAAAATAAATATAAATAAGTTTATATTGAAACTCTCAAAGAGGGGCAATTATTCATAATTCTAGAGGCAAATGAAATAAGAATTTTGCTACACCCTGTAGCTTTTTTGTATCATTACATTTGTTACTTACTTATGAGAAAAAAGTAGCAGACCATTCTCTAGAGTTATGTGGTGGGCTTTTAGTAAGAAGGTATATTTCCATTTTAAATACATAAAAAAGAGAAAAGGTGAGGCCTTGTATGATAAAATGAAATAATATATGCTTAGAATACAAGACTGGAAATTAACAAATATACAGAATGTGAAAATTAGAAATTATTTGAACGCTAATATGATAAACCAAAGTCATATAATAGATCCTTGGGAACACAACACAAGAGCCATTAGAAAATCAGTTCAGGCAATAATGTAGAGATTTTTGAGTTTGTGAATGTAAATATTTTGTATAGAGGCTGCTAAGTGTCTTATTCTACATAGAGTTGAAAGTGAAAAATTATGCCTCTGTAGTCAAAAAAAAAAAAAAAAAAATTTGCTGAATTTAGAAAAGTTACCATGATGTGCACACATTTTTTTAATTCTGAGACAGCTCTTCTGCAGTGTCTTTGCATGAAGATTTGCAGCATTGCAGTTGGCTCTGTTTGCAGCCATACTACATGCTAATGAGGTATTCTGGAGGGAGAGTCATATGCTAATTAGTCATGCGCTCTTCCCTGGAAACCACTTGGCCATTCATGGTAGTGAGCACAGTCAAAAGCTGTGTATGTTCATCGCTATAGAGGTAAGTGCTGGGGATTTTAGTGGTCAGGTAGTGTTAGGGGCTATGTGATTGTCTGAAATAGGCTGATTCTGTAAGTGTATCTGTGTGTATCTTCCAGGAAAATAACAATAGAGGGCTTAGTTAGGGGATAGGTTAGGGGTATGTGTGTGTGTGTGCGCGTGTGTGTATGTGTGCATGTTTGTGTGTGTGTGTGTGTGTGTGTGTGTGTGTGTGTGTGTGTGTGTGTGTGTGTGTGTGTGTGTGTGTGTGTGTGTGTGTGCATTGGGGTGGCTGTTATACTTTTAATCCCCACCAGACTAATACTAATGTGCAAGGTCTGCAACACTATGTCAGGTGAAACACTAGCCACCAGGAAGAACTGTTAAATCTATTGCCTGAATGGTACTTAAACAGAACAAGAATTTGTGGGGGGGGTTACTAGCAAACAGGGAGAATTCTTACATCTCTTGTTTGAACTACACTTAAATAAAACATTGATAAGGGGAAACACTAGCCATTAGGGTGACCTCTCGTGTTTGAATGTTATTTAAACAGAAAGAGAATAGGGATGGAATCAGGGGACAGTTTCAAACACTGTACTCTTGTCACAGGAAACCTCAGCATTAACCTGTGACAGTAACTGATAAGATACTCCAACAAAGATTTTTGTGGCATATGTTGAATATATCAGGCATTATTAAATACCTGTAACAATTATTAAGTTATGCGGGATATATTCAGGGAACATAAAGCATATCTGTCTGCCCTGTTGTATGAGAAAGCTACACAAAACTTTAAATAATTGTGGGACAAAGACACCAACACCGACTTACCATCTTAGGAAGTCACTAGCATAACAGCTGTTGTACTCCCATGCATGTACGGAAGGGTATGAAGTGTGAAACTCTGCCTGGCGTTTGTGACCGACTGTAATCATCCAAGCTTTAAAAGGACAGTAAAACGGAGACATCTGGAATATTCTGACATCACAGAAATAGGTATGAGGTATGTGGTGTGTGTGTGTGTGTGTGTGTGTGTGTGTGTGTGTGTGTGTGTGTGTATGCAAGAGTGAATGAGGAGGTGCCTATGCTAACACAACCCACTAGCAGCCAGTGTTAAATACTACAGGGAAGAGATAAGTACTAGTGGTAGTTAATGATTAGGAAACATACAAATTAGACAATAATGAGGTCCTTCATCATTGAGGATAATGTGTCTCTAAACATGTTAGTATTTCATGGCAGAAACAGGGCCTTTTTAATGTAGCCCTTAGCATTACTGGTGTTTTTTTCTGAAACTCTGGGAATATCCCTCTTATTTATGGAATGTGATATTGTTCAACTGTTTTGGAAAAAGAGTGAAGAAATATGGAAAAAAGAAATATATGCAGTACAAATTGACATGATATTGCATAGATATGGATATTATACTAAAAATATATAAAAAGGCTGACATGATAAGTGAATTTTTGCATGTGTGACACATGTATGGAAATACAAATGTACATAGGTATTATATTATATGACACAGAATGTGTATTAAATGAAATCAAATGTTGGTTATGGGCAGAAAGATGGGTCAATGATCTGTGTAACATCTTTAGTATTTCTGCAAGAATATAGTTTCATTGCATTTATTATTTATGTAACTACATAAAGGTCCCCTACTTATTTTGGTAATTATATAAGGGAAAGGAATATGCCTTTTCCACACTATAGTGCAGTCTTACGGTTAATATATGTAATTAGCGGAGTTGGAGGGCTCCTTCTACAAATAGCATTGACTTTTGATTTGCATGCTAAAAGGCTGCATCTTGGAGCATGCATTTATTTTTCTTTTTGACAGTAGCGTAAGTTAGATTAACTTAGGAATACCCACACAGATGGGTATGTATGTACACAGAGTATTGCATTATTGTACTACATCAGTTTGTATTGTTGGTTCAAAGTGTTTCTTGGCTCTGCAATGTCCTTACAATGAAGAAGGGGTTGTTAACATAATGTTTGTTTCATTCTCAGTAAATTTCTCAGGCATGACAGAATTTACATTTCTCCTCCAAGGAAATTATTTCTGTTGGCAGACCCCCTTGCCTGAGTAATGAAGAATCTTAGGTCCTGTGTCTTGGTGACTTTAACTACAACATGTCTGTTTCACCAGATGTGCATAAATTGTTAATTAATGTTCCTTCTCACACTTAAGTAGGACAGGTAATGCAGGTGTCATTCACTTTGTCCCCACATCACACCCATGTAATATCGAGACCAGAGGACTCTTATCTGACGATGTAAGTGACTGTGATACTATCTTTCCCATGCAGTCACAAAATAAACTTAAGCCCACACATAGGTACATTAGAACCAGCTACTTAAAATAAGATCATGAGAGAATTAATCTTGTAATACACAGCATCAGCTAGAAGTTTGTAGACTATCTTTAATCAATGATGAGGTAGTCCTTATTTTGATTTAAATTATACATGTTAACTTTAATAACCTTACTTCTTTGAAATCCCTTTGGGTTAAGTATACATCACAATCCAGGGTGTCTTACTAATTTAAAAAAGAAACAATATAATGGTATATAAGTAAAAGGATATGTACCAATATGAATGGAGCAGGACTTCTGTCTTACTTAGCCAAGTCATAAGTCAAGATTGAAAAATATTTATAAACGTGAGTTAAGAGTATGTGGTGGTGCATGATAGGCCATACAAATAACATATTCAAAACTAATTAAAATGCAACATTAAAACAAGGCTTAGGTACCGACCTACTGGTCTAGTTGTCTCAAAAACCTTGGTGAAAAAATGACTATGCCTGGGACAAACTTACGTACCCAATTAACATATTCAACATTGTAGGTCACTGTGTTAAACAGCAATAAAAGGGGCCAAGCCTTATGAACACACAGCTAAAGCATTCACTTAAAATAAAATAGCGTATAAGTAAGTATTTAATGTCCTCAGAAAAAAATATATATATACCAGGATGAACAACCTCTGACCCAAGGAACACCATAAGTAAACAAAAATGATAACAGATAAAAATAAATAAAAATGACAATAACAATACAAACCAATAAATAAAAATAAACAACAAAAATAAAACAAAAAGCCTAACCAGTCTCAGAGCACTAGTCAGAATAGAAGTGAAAATCAAAACGTGCCCCAAATGGAGCCTCTCTGGGCATCGGTAGGTAAAAGCTATCAAGCAACATAATTACTATTTTTCATAGGTTCACATGTGATTGCTAGGCAGGTAAAGACCCTCTGCATGGCCTTTTTAAGCCTAGCTATGCTTCCCAAATGTATTTGGCAGGTTGATTAACTAGAGTTAAAAGGAATTTGAACCATAAAACCTTGACATACACACCCGTAACATTAACCCACTCCACTAACTGAGAAGTTTTAAGTGACAGAGGGAAGTTTTGAACCCTGTACCTTTTACACAGATGATTGGAGCATTAAACACTATATTAACTACTCTGCTTATGAGGTAGTTATTTGTCTTCAAAAATACTTCTGCAAGCATGGCTTTGTGGCACATAAGATGGATTCCTGACTGTGCCCCAGGTAACCAGTGTGCAGCTAGAAGGCCTGGAACTGGAGAAACCAGGCAGTGAGGAGGAGAAGGAGAAGTGAAACAGAGTGGGCTGATCTCATATCCTTGTGGGAGGGGTTGTGCATACTTGGTGGCACACTGGGCAGTGCTAACTTCCTGATGGAGATCGGGAAGTTTACTACTCATACCACAGGGGTGAGAAATGGATGCCTTGAGGCAACACCTGTTGCAGAAGTGAGGGGATGTTTCTGCTCTCAGGTAGATCAGCTGATGTACTGACCCTTTTCAACCATAAACTACCACCATGGATCGCTGAGTGTATGTTTTAAGGTTGGGAGAAGCTAAGGAGAAAACTCGAACCACCTGTGATAACTGAGAGAATTGGACAATCGGCTGTGGAACAGGAAATTCATCCCTGGTTTGGTATCTATATCTCTAAAGGACACAGGAAGCCTGTAAATTGTTCATCTGCCAAGTCCATGCTTACACTTAATGAGGATATCAGAGCTTTTCAGAGATTAGGGATGCATGGTTAGGCTTAAAAATCCCTAGTGGTCATTAGACAAATAGACATCTATGAACCTATGAATACTAGCATTTCCTAGCCAATCCTCATCCTGGTAATGGGTAATGAATTGGTTGACTGCCTGTGGAGGGGCTGACAGCAGACAGATTGTGGGGGGAAAAACAGGTGTGCAAAGGAATTAACTATTTATTTCACTGTAGTAAACATCTCACTTCCCATTCTCTCGCTACTAATGAACCTGTTACTAAGGAAGGTGAGACTTTCAGAATTTATTCTGGGTCAACAATCCAGTTATGGTCAGTGTAAGAGATATCAGCTAATGACTACTAAGGGAGCTGAAAAAGCATCATGACTGGGCCAGCAAGCTGAGATCTAATTTATTAAATTTGTGCCTGGTAAAAGTGTAAGGACCATGAGAGAATTCCTCTGAAATGTGGATCTACAATTATGAGTGAAGGTGGGTGCATCAAGTCTTAGGATGCAGTATCTGAAGATTATTTCCTTTTGCATCAAGGTATGGCTATTTCAAGTTAGTACATATAAGTAACAATGTGTGTGTATTGGGGGGGTGCAGAACCCCAGTATTCAATATTGGGAGAATGAAACATGAAACAGTTTAAATGTGTTAACATGAAGTCTCATGGTTCACTTTTTTCCATTTTGAGTTGCAGTTTATTTTTATAGCATAGTCTATAGCCATTCCACTTAAGTAACTTGTCAGTAGAATCATCAGAGTATGCTTTGTCCTTGTGCCAAGGGATTGAAGCTTTGCTGATCCTATAAACAAAAAGAGGGTTTTGTGGTAGAAAAAAAAACTGCTATAGCTCTTCTATAGTGAATATCTTGTCTAAGATTTTTGAATGGGTGGTTCTTTCTTACCCCCCAGTATGTTGAGCACACTGTACACCGAAAAATCTCAGTATAAATTCATAACAGGATTTACTGTTAGCAATACTCTGATACATGCATCTTGAGTATATATTTAATGGTTTCAGGGCAGGGTGTACCAAGGTTTTCTATACTATTAGTCAAAGTCCTCTGTACAACTCTTACAACTGAAAGATTAAATAGCCTCACCAAGAAATAAATTGCTAACTACTTCTGTAACAAAAATACAATGCATTATAACAAGTTAATTACAATATAGTGCATCAGAATGCATTATAACTAGATAGTGTCAATACAGTGCATCAGAATGCATTATAACTAATTAGTTACAATACAGTGCATCAGAATGCATTATAACAAGTTAGTTACAATGCAGTGCATCCGAATGCATTATAACAAGTTAGTTACAATACAGTACATCAAAATGCATTGTAACTAGATAGTTACAATACAGTTCATTAGAATGCATTATAACTAGTTACAATACAGTGCATCAGAATGCATTATAACAAAGTGCATCAGAATGCATTCTAACAAGATAGTTACAATACAGTGCATCAGAATGCATTCTAACAATAGTTACAATAGTGCATCAGAATGCATTATAACTAGTTAAAATACAATGCATTAGAATGCATTATAAGAAGTTAGTTATAAATACAGTGCATTAGTATGCATTATAACAAGATAGTTACAATAGTGTATCAGAATGCATTATAACAAGTTAGTTATAAATACAGTGCATCAGAATGCATTATAACAAGTTAGTTATAAATACAGTGCATCAGAATGCATTATACTAAGATAGGTTACAATACAGTGCTTCAGAATGCATTATATAACAAGTTAGTTATAAATACAGTGCATTAGTATACATTGTAACAAGGTAGTTACAGTAGTGCATCAGAATGCATTATAACAAGTTAGTTATAAATACAGTGCATCCGATGCATTATAACAAGATAGTTACAATACGGTGCATCAGAGTGCATTATAACAAGATAGTTACAATAGTGCATCAGAATGCATTATAACAAGTTAGTTAAAATACAGTGCATCAGAATGCATTATAACAAGTTATAAATACAGTGCATTAGTATGCATTATAACAAGATAGCTACAATACAACAGAATGCATTGCATTATATCTATGGTGTTGTCATATCTAGGTTTATGTGGATCACCACACCTATGCAATCAACAATGAATAAATACATCAATAAGTAAATGACTGACATATGACACCCCCTCTCTTTCTATGCAATGTGAGGATTGTCTGACCTGAAATACCACTTGACACTCCTGTACAGAAGACAGATAAATATTCTTTAGCTTAAATTCCTTGCAGACAGTAGCCACCTTAACACATTATCTTCTCTCCTGTCTCTTGTGTTGAGGTAAATAATTTGTTTAACATAGTGATTAATATACAGTTGTTCCTATGATTTTGGAGTCTTGCATGAATATATTCCCCTGATGTCAACAAAGAGCAGTCTGCTCCTCCTGGGTTCCTTTTGGCTGAGGGAGGGTTGGAAGGTTAGGAATATGCATGCAACTTATTTTTGTATTTATTTATTTATTTGCTTTTTTGTGACATTATCTTACTGTACCATTGCTGCTGGTGGGGAATCCTAATTCCCTATGGCAGGTGCTAACTTGTTAAATGCTGCTTCAGTGTTACTTGTAATAAATGGTGGGCGTTGCAGTATGAGAGCTGATGAGTGGCTGTTTTTACTGGATGTATGGCATAGTGGTGGTGTTTAGGAGCAGGGTTAGAGGGGTGAAAGTTTGTAGAGATGTCTACACATTGTAGTGGAAAACAGGAAAGTTGCTCACAGATGTATAGGTAGGGTGTTAGTATTCACAAGGAGCGTCATTGATGTCTTCTGCTGTTATGAGACGTGTATGAAGCAGCAGATTTCTTTTCCTGTCTAACAATTGTATAAGGCAGCATTTACGAAAAAGATGTCATTGTGAAATGCATGTTGCCATTGCTATAAAAGCATTCAGCACAATGTCATTTATTTTACAGCCATGACACTCACAAGCTATTTGATTTGCATGTTTATTTTGGATGTTGTTTAACATTTTAGAAGACTTATTACACCTCACCTTAATTAGCTTGTGTTTAGTAACTGTTCTGGTGATCTCATACAATTCAGTTTGCATACAGGGGTCTCTAGATTAATGGAGCATTTGTATAACCATTTGTGGACATGTACCTTCTGCATTTCTTGATGTGTTAATGAACCCAGGAGGATAGGATTACCCTCATACTTTTGGAGTTGTATTAGATAAAGAAAGCTCCATTGTTCAGTGTCACAACCTGCTGTATTTTTTTCTGAATTCATATAAATAATGTTTGACATGCAGTGTATTGCTTAAAAGCTGAAAAACTGAAAGACATTATAAATATTATAATTTTTGACATTTTTCAGTTAGCAGTATACTTTTACATATTTCAGGTATGGATGGCAACACTGACATAACACCACAAACTCTATGACAATGAAGCTGGTATATTTCCTGTCTAAAATAATTAAAACTGCTGGTATTTGTTCCTTGCTGCACATCTGCTCAGCGCAGTGGCACTTGCCACTAAACATCTGGCAGCCTGAGCATGAGTCTACTTTAATTAAATGAAAGCAGAATCCATCGAATACGAATCCATCGACACATAAACAGCGAAACGCAATAACATCGAAACCGCAATAGTCAGCCAACTCCACCGCCCGTAACCTACTACCTACGCAAACACAACAAAAAACACATACATACACTAACCAAAACCATACTACTAACCCTAAATTAAAGCACCAAAACCCCACTTGTAACCCTTCACTAAACCCCACATACACAACTATCTATGTACTACCCTTAACCCCTCCCTAACCCTTAGGTCTGTAACTACCGCACACTTACCCTACAGAACTATACCCACACAAAGTAAATATTCCACACAGATACACTTAACAAAACCCTAAACTAAACCTTACATACATTACCTATCTATGCACTTACCTTAACCTGCACCCTAACCCTAAGGTCCACAACTATCGCACACTTACCTTACGGAGTTATACCGCAGACAGGCCAAATATGACAATTCAACATTTCCTATTTCGCTATTTAGTGCGTTCGATGTTTCCGCGTTTCGCTGTTTAAGTGTCAACGGATTTGTATTAAATGGATTCCGCTTTCGTTTAATTAAAGTAGACCCCCTGAGCACAAGGTTCAAATCTGTATATCTAGGCATTTTTTTTTTCTGTTTACGATGACAGGGACAGTATCTCTACTATTGCAGCTTAGAAATAAGTGCATATTAAGCATAATGTCTTTTACTTATGTGCTGACTCATAATGGCAAGCATTTATGTTTTGCATATCTCACATACCTCATGTTGCTGGTCTCTGTAAGTCAGTTGATTACACAACTGCGTGAAGCAAATTATCACCCTGCAAAATGTGCATGCAGCTTCACCAGAATATTAACAAGTGAAAAACGCTTTAGTATGAAGAAAACTAGATGACGTCCGTGTAAAATTTCTGTGGAAGTGTTTTTCAAATACTAATAGCAAAGGTTCTGATTGTTTTCTTCTGCTCTAAGCGCATTTACCCTCACAACAAACTAAACTCTTGTTTGCATCTGCTCTGTAATATAAATGATTTGATTATATAGTTACTTGATGAGGGTTTAGAAATTTAATTTTATTTTTCTCATGTTTTTTGAAGAAACAATAGGTTTAGTTGAGGCTTGACTGGAAATTGAAAGATTTAATTGCTAAACATTGTAAATGGGTTCACATCAATGCATAGTAATGAAATGATGTTTTCTGAATGAACAATAAAACTGAGGAGGTATGCAGAAACAAATTGCATGGTGTGTTTCAGGGAACAGTATGGTGAGCAAGGATACAGAGACAGTGGGCAACTCAGAGACACAAAAAGCATGACTGCTAGTGGAAAACTAACATGATGTGCAGCACATGCATATATGACTCTATAATGGCATGCAGATTAGTATTTCCGTGCTAATGAGTCATCCAGTATACAAATGGTGAAATCAAACATGGCAGCATTATTAAGAAATGTATGCAGTTAGCATGGTGAGTTGCAGCAGTCGATTATTCTGAAGACCATATTTACTATGTGGGCAATGATATCCCTCACACTAAAATGCTAGGAGTAGAATCTGCTGTAGTTGCTTGACGTGTTGGTGACGTGTTTGGAACCTGGTGTTCATGATGTTGCACATCTCACTGCCATCCGTGTTGCAGAAGAGTTTGCTAGTGGGTAACATGCCATCAAATAAATGAGTGAGACACTTTTGAAGACTACCATCTGGTGAGAGAGAGAGACCATATTGGAGTTAGTAAATATGTGCTGTCCTTACATGAAATTAGGATGGTGCCTCAACTCCGAATCACAGTAGACATGAAAGTTTGTGTAGCATTCACCTTCTTTTCTCCCGGGAGCTTTCAGCACCTGACAGGGCACATGTTAGAAGTTTCAGAGGCATTCACCTCAAGAATCTTACACCAATTCCTTGTGATACTGCAGATTGTGAAGGAGCATAGTCGGTTTCTACAGACAGCAGAGGAGGTAGCTAACACTGTGTGGGAATTTTGTGTCATAGCCCAGTTGTTTGAACTCTGGTGGACCACTGCTTGTATCCCGATTACTATCAATGTCCACGTACTCAACATGGCATCTAGTATATTATCCATAAAGACTTCCATTCTGTCAACTGCAAGGTACTGTGCAGTGGACAATGTACTATATACAGTGTGTCTGTGAGCCATCCAAGCAGTTCCTACAGTTCCCACATGCAGCACATGTACAATTTATGCCATTGTTTCTTGCAGCATGAATTTATACAGGGTCATCTAATTTGCTAGTGTGCACATTGCCACCCAAGGAGATGCCAGCAATTTGCTCCTATGAACATAAGTACCAGATGAAACATAATGGTGTCCGTTGTTATGTAGTGCAAGGAATGGTGGAGATGCCTTGAAAGTGTGGCTGATGACCTCATACTCATCCACCCCCAAGACCTTGGTGGAGATGGCATATAACACTGCACTGGCTCAGGCACTCAGTATCTTTGAGCATGTGTCTGGACTGCTGAAAGCCCACTTCTGTTGCTTGGATCCATCTGCAGGCACACTGCTGTATGTTCCACAGATTTGCAGCAAGACATCTACAGTCTCTACCATGTTACATAATAAAATTGCTACAAAAGCAGGTATAATATAGGCACACTAGCACTGTCTGACATATCTATGGCATCTATGGCAGCAGTGCAAGAGGAGTTGGAGTCATAAAAGTAAGTGGCTATGACAGGATACCATTTGAGGTACAGAATAAAACTGATGTATGCAAAGCAGGTCATACTGTGCATCAGAACATTTTCTCACCCATGCAAACAAGATGGGTGGGCAGAGCAAAATTCATCATCTTCATTTGCACCAGTGGGGTGAGGCAGACTGATGGGGCAGAGACACTATCATAGTTGGCAAGGTTATAGTTAGCGGTTGCTATAACCACAAACATGGCTAATAGATTGGGAGACTCCTGGAGCACCTCCCCAGCAATGGGTCATCACATTGGTGGAATGCTAGATGGGCATACAGTGTCACCCCACAGTGTTAGGGCAGGAAGCATCTTGTGCAATGGATGATGTGCCATTTTAAGAGCGTGAACATGGTACAATAAGGAGAGCGTTGGCCATTTCCATGAGAGTGCGCACCCAGATCTGGAAGCAGCCATAAAAAGTGGAAGGTAAAGCTGTCTCAAGAATTCATAAGTCATATGTGTAAGCCTGTAGTGTGATCATGCAACACATATCCAGTTCATAGTATGGCCATGGCAGCCAGTTTCTTCCTCATGGCTGCACTAGTGGATATCACCTTGGCCACCAGTACCACCAATAGGTGTGACTGCCACAAGTCCTTGTACACCATGTTACTTTCTAGGCATTACAGGAAGTCTGACAGTCCCTGCAGTGATTGCAGGTCCTCACACAAGCTACACAGGAAACTCAACATTTCTGGTATGGTGTAACTAATGGTTATCTTTGTCTGGGCACTGATCTGCACATCTGCTGATTGATGCCAGGGGTAACAACCAAGTCTGTGAATATCTTGGAGTTATTGCATAGATGGCAAACTTCTCACTTCTCCTCTATGCTCCTTTACATATTTATGGGGTCTGTTTTAAACCTTAAAATAAATGCTACATTTTGAATGTTGAACAAGTAAACATCTTTTATAAAAAGTGTAACATTTTGCAATATTTTGTGAAAAAGTAACTTACTTTGGAGGGATATATTGACACACTAGTACTAACTGAAGTTACAGCTCTTGATTGCAAGAAAATGGGAAGGGAACAGTTTGTGCATGTCTGTCATACTGTTTCGGCAGTCACTTTTGCCATCTTTGCTCATTGTGCAGTCTGCACTTACAAAAATTTGTAGTGCAGCTCCTGAGGTGCTTCTCTCTTGCGTTTCTTAACGATGGAATTACAATGGCTATTCAGAGAATAAAGACATTTCACTGTCTGTTATATGCAAACTGTCTCTTGTAAATATTTTTTAAAAAGTTTTTATCATTTTCACATGGTAATTTGTTTTGTTTTGCTGCGGTAGCATTGTCGCCTCACAGTTAAACATTGCCCGTTCGATTCTCAGTTAGAGCGTCTTCTGTGTAGCGACATGCGTGAATGAGCGTTCCTTCGCTGAAGGTTGTGCGTTAGGCCCGGCAAGCCAGTACCTAAAAATCTACTGCCAATCTTTAGCGGACCGGAGTTCCGCTGTGGCGACCCCTAACCGGGAAAAGCCGAAAGACACAAACAATTGGCAGTATTTTTTTCAGTCGAACGATGAAACTATAGTTGACCAGATGATTTTTAATGTGATTAAAATGAATTATTGATTAATTATCTCATATTAAAAGTGTATGGTTTACAGTACAGATGTCGCTATTACCTGTCTTGTATCCACATTCAGATACATCTATGAAGTCCATATCAAGTTTATTTCAGCTGCAGTGAAGGCGAAACCTTCTGCCAAGAGCAGAAAGTGATATTGCTGTGTCTGTCAGTGATATATCATTTAGAGAAGTACAGAGAACACTTGAACATTATCAGACTTTTTTCAGTAGCTTTGAGAAGTAAGAAAGTAAATGTTTTCATTTATGCATATGCTGACCACTTCACAGAGGAATACAGCTTGGTCTTCTCTTGACATGGGAATGGTGAACTGTGAGCAAATTTCATGAAGGTAGACTGAGAAGGGCATGTAAACACAAATGTAAAATGATGTGAAAAGGTAGCTCCTATGGAGGAAGATTTAAGTGGTGCTCTACACTCCAAAAACATTGGTTCATCTAATAGGTTTTGTCAGATTTCTTTATTTCATTTGGCCTGAACTGCTGTACTTAAGGGGTGTAACTCACTGTGCGCTGTGATAGGATTTTTGCTTTTCTCCACTGATATGGGAGCACAGAGATGCTATATAGATGTAATGGGAGTGTGACTGGAAAGCCACTAATATGGGAGCTGGAAGGTAGACTGCCCTCTCCTTTTTTTTTTTTATGGAAATTTTAAGTTATGCTTCATGTTTAAAAAAATGATTAAGCATAATTTATCCTGCAATAAAGATGGCAGGCATGCTCACATTATTTCTAGGAGACACACTGACAGTGGGGCTTACCTCATAACTTACTGTATGTTGACTTTCCTTCAGTAAGGGCATACCATTATGTTAGTATAGAGGATTTCAGTCATTCATCAAGACTGCAACTCACTTTGTGGTGTGTGGAGTCTCAGAATCCACACTGATCCTCACATGTACCACATAAATTCCTAGTCCCAAACATCATTTTATAGTCTGGGCGAACATGAGTACTTACCTAGGCACATTTCACCTTCTTCCTGACTTACTGCTAAATAAGATTTTCAAGCTCAGGACTAATGAGCGCAATTTTTGGTCAGTCTTTTTACATTCTCAAGTAAGTTTTTGAAGGACAGTTCATACAAATGTGTGATGTTCATTTCAACCATTTGATTACAGAAACTGAAAAATACAAACAATGTCATCAAAAAAATCTAAATGAGGGTAAAAAAACTTCTTGTAATATAATGCATACATTTATTGCAGGAATAAACCTCTGAATAAGGTGAATGATTCAATGTTATTTACTGTCAAAATGGCCAGATTTGACCTTGATGCCAAAGTCTGATAGATTAAATTTCATCAATAACTCCCATTTCTCCAATGCACTTTTCCTGTTACCCAGTTTATTTACTATTTTTTTTTTTTTTTTTTTTTGTAAACAGTCATGTTCAATCCTTTGATTGTTAACCATACATTGTTTGTTGCTTAGCTTTAAAAAAGACTGAACTTCAACTCTTTGGCTTTAAATTATTGAGTCCTTCTGGTACCTGTCCTACATTTCTCCAATAAATGTATAGTTGTGAATGTTTAAGTAGAATAATTGTGTAAAATAAGGTGCAACACACAGTGGTACAACCAGTGCTTCTGTAAGGCATGGAGCCTGTGCTTTCAAGCCTGTGACAGTTGAGTAAGCTAGATGTGATGGAGAGGAAGTGCTTGAGATGAATAGTAGGATGTGCACTGTGGAATATCTGTATTAATCTGCATCAGATGGATTTTTTGGAGATTCATTCCCAAAGACCCCTTGTGAAATATTAGGATTTTCTCCCGAGTCAGAAATCTTTTCCATGGTTCCCCTATATGTAGCATTTTGTAATTTTTAATTCACATATAATGAGTCACTCATAGATTCATAGGTTCATACTAGGCTATCTGCCCTAGGGCATTTATAAGCCTAGCCAGTGTGTGTTTGGCTTTCGCCACCCATTTTAAATTAATTTTGCTATGCCCTTTTTCGAGGTTAGTATACTGTGCCTCTGTCTAACAGTGACACAGAAGTGATACCCGGGGTAAACCTACGATCTCCCATCCACTCATCAAGATTCCTCTTGAAGAGAGTCAATGAGGGACTCTGCCTAACCTGGACTGGGATTTTATTCCAGAGTGAAGGGAACCTCTGGGTTATGAATCTGTCCCTCCAGCATGTCCTATTTATTTCAGTGCTGAGGTTCAAGTTTCTCGAGCACGTAGCTCGATGGGACTTGGATTTTCTGAGGTGCAGCATGTCCATTAATTCCGGGTTGGACATGGCTTTATATGTCAGGCACAGATTGCCTCTGAACAGGCGGTATGCCACTGAGTAGAGCTGGAGTTTCTTTAACCGGGCAGCATATGGCATCTGTTTGAGCCCTTTGATCCTCTTGGTGAGGTACTTTTGGGGTCTTTCCAGTTGCTGCAGGTGTCTGGTAAGGTACATTCCAAAAGGGGCATTGTACTCAATTATGGGCCTGATGAGGGATGAGTAAAGAGGCACGATGACCTCCCCTGATCTAGATGTGAATCCCTTCATGATTAGGTGGGCTATATAAAATGTTTTTCTAACCACTTTGGCCACGTGGTTGTCAAATGAGAGATTGCTATCAACTTGGGTCCCCAGGTCCCTAATTACTTTTTCTGTACTTAATGGATTACCACCTATGTGGTAATTTGTGGGCACTTTGTTTTTGCCAAAGGGGATGACTATACACTTTTTGGCGTGTAGCTTGAGGCCATGGCTCTGGCACCAGTTGTCTGTTTCTATGAGGCCCTTTTGGAGGATGCTTGTGGTGGCTGGAGAGTCGATTATGGTGCCCAGTTTGCAGTCATCTGTGAACTTGGTCAGCCACAGTCCTTCCATGTTGGCCTATACCTCCGAGAAATATATACCGAACAAGAGAGGTCCCAGGACTGAGCCTTGTGGGACGCCACTTGTAACTGACATGGCTCCAGCAATTCTAACCATGTGGGTTCTGTCCTTGAGCCAGTTTGCAACCCATCTAGTGATATAGGGGTTTATATTTAAGCTGGTGAGCTTATCTATAATGCCCGAGTGGGGTATTGTATCGAAGGCTTTTGCGAGGTCCAGGTAGGCTGTGTGGACCACCTTCCCCTCGTCAATGGCCTTGGTGACTGTTTCAAAGAAATCAACCAGGTTTAAGAGGCAGGATCTGCCCTTAACAAAGCCGAACTGGGTAGGATCCAGTGTCTGTAGGTCCCCAATATCTTTATTTATGAGACCCATGATGATCCTTTCCATAGCTTTGCAGACCAAGTTAGTCAGGCTTATGGGGAAATAGTTTCCAGAATCCATTGAGGCACCACCTTTGTGGAGAGGGACCACTGTTGCTGTACGCCACACTTTGGGTACATATCCTGTAGTAAGGCTGAGATTGAACAGTAGTTTTATGTTTGGGTTTAGCTCTTCTTGGAGTTCATGTAGGATGCAGCCCGGGACACCGTCTGGTCCCATTGATGCTGTGTTTTTGCTTTGGAGAGGGCAGCTCTTACCTGAGCATCTGAGATGTCAGGGGGGCAGCACTCTGCTGGGATAGATATTTGCCCTTTTGTTGGGGAGGAGGGAGAGAAGTTTGCGCTGAACCTGTCAGCTAGGATGTTGGCAATGTCTGTGGGTTCGGTGTATTTTTGTCATTTTGGACTAATTCTGAGCATATCTGGGAATTCCCACCCAGGTTCCTAACATAACTAAAGAAAGCCTTGTGATTATCCTTAGTGTCCTGTGCAATTTTTCTCTCAAAGCTGGCCTTAGACGATATTATGAGCACCCGTAGTTTTTTGCTAATACTGATCAGAGATGCCTTCCCTTTTTGGATTTTGCTCTATCATGTAGTAGCTTCCTCCTTCAATTGTATAGTTTGTTTATGGCTGGGGTCCACCAGACAGGACGTCTGCCTTTGGAGGATTGGGTCTTGGTTTTATTTGGGATTGCATGATCCATGCATTCCTGAAGGTGTTCATAGAATGCGTTTATAAAGGATTCTGCGGTCTGGGCCGTATTTTCCACAGGCCCGGGGGCTTTGAAGAATTCCACCTCGGTTTTGAGGAGTGTGAAATTTGCTTTAGAGAAGATTTTCACTGTGGTTTTCAGGGCAGGGGGTGGAGTCGGGATGTGAATATCCAGTGAGATTAGTTTATGGTCTGATTTTACCAGTGAGGGATACACTTCTGGTCTGGAGCATAGAGTCCCCATGTTTGTGATAATCAGGTCCAGTATGTTTTCCCCTCTTGTGGGAGTGGTAACAAGTTGTTCCATAGCATTTGAGTTTATAAATTCTAGGAACCTTTGGGCTAGGGTGTTGGAGCTAGAGTAATGCTCCCAGTCTATGTTTGGGTAGTTGAAGTCGCCCAATATAATGGTGTTTGGAGAGACCTTCATATTTTCCATTGTTCTCAGAAAGGCCGAGTGGGGTTCCTGGGTTTGGGAGGGTGGTCTGTAGCAGGCTATAAACTGGAAGGCAGTTTTACCCACTGTTAGTTGCACATGGATAGTCTCTGATGCTTCGTGCTGTGCCACCATCCTGGAGGTGTGGATATCTTTGACGAATATTGATACTCCCCCTCCTTTTGTGGTTTGGTCCAAGTTTTGGGGCCGAAAAGCATGGTATGAGGTATAACCTGGTAGTGCTGGGGTGCTCTTGGGAGCCTTAAACCAGATTTCTGTTACTGTACAGATATCGATGTTCTCCATACTAAGGAGAGTTTCGAGTACGTGCATCTTGAGGTTTAGAATTCTGGCGTTGAGTAGCATTACTCTTAGTTTCTTATGCCTTGTGATACCTATGGAGGTGGGTTTGTCTTTTGAGCCTTGCCTAAAAAAGGCACTATGGGGGTAGCAAGAGCCTTTGCCAATATCCGAAAGCCCAAGGGTGACAGGTGCAAGCCGTCCCTAGCGAAGCATCGTGGATTGTCGAGCATGTCATCCCAGGCTGACAGGCATTGGATCCCCTTTGAATGACACCAATACTTAAGCCAGTTGTTGAAATTGATCATCTTGTCTTCATATTGTGGCATCATTCTTGGTGAGGGTAAGATGCTACTCAAGGTCAGGGTCATACCGGCCTGGGCTACATGCTCAGAGAGCTCCTCTATGTCTCTTTTCATGTAGTCCAGGGAGGTACGTCTCAGGTCATTCACACCAGCATGGACAATGACTGAGTCATATTTGTACTTGCCTTGGAGTGACCTGAGTGCTTGTGTTATGTGGCGGATCCTAGCACCCGACAGGTAGCTCACCGTGAACTTCTCCTTGTTCAGCCTGGTGAGCGGGACATCAGTGTGCCTGATGATAGAGTCACCTATTACAAGTGTATCAGGTGTGTTGTTTAGCCTTAAGGGCTGTGACTGTTAAATCACACTGGCTTTGTGAGCTATGTGTTGCACGTGTTTTGTTTTGGGATAGCGGTTGCTTTGGTGTCTGCTTTGGAGGTCTCTGCTGCTTAGGCAGATTTTTATTTAGAGCCTCCGAGTATGTTTTTGTGTGTTTGTGTTTGGTTTGCTGTCGTGGTAGGTCTATGTGAGACTGGAATTGTAGTGAGTGTGGTTTCCTTCTCCTCCTGACTGGTTTCGCCAGTACTGAGTTGAGAGAGCTTAGCCTCGAGTATGGCTATATGGTTGCATCTCTCACTCAAAGAATCTTCAGCTAATGAACTATTCAGCTATTGCAAACTGTTCTGATTTTTCAAATTCCAGGGCCTTTACTCACTAACGCACTCTCTTCTCTCTCTCTCTTTCTCCCGGTCTCACTCAACCGCCTCATTCAGCACCACAGTTCATGAAACTAATCTTGTTAGTGACTTGATGACTTCCATGTTTATTTCCAGTGCCTGTAGCAACATAAGGCAGAGAAATACATACTTAAAAAGAAACAAGTTACAAATAAATGCACTGCTCATGAGATGCTAGTATTCAACTTGATACAGTACTAATGACAATAACAGCCTTAAACATCTCTTCAGTAAAGACAGCTGTGTATTATGCATTTATTTTTATTTGTCAAAATTAGAGTTTTGTTAAAAGTTTGTTTTTTGTAAGAATTAAATGTTTCTGATTTAAAGGGAGTATTTGCATGCACTCTAGTATGTTTGCAAATAAAAAAATGACTGACACCATCCTGGACAGAAGGGGTTAATAAATCATGTTAGTACTGCAAAAGCAGTTCTAATTGATGGCTTGCCTCTCATATATACAAAATTCATAGTTAGCACAGTTACTGCAGACTTAACAAAGAAGCTTACAAGATAGATGGCTGTTTTGCCTTTATTGGCCTCAAAATATCTATGCTGTAGAAAGTTTCACTCACAGATTTTTCTTTAGAATGACTTGGGCAGACGTCATGCCTTGTTTTTTCTCTGTGCTTTGAGACAGTGGTTTCCATTTTAACCAGTGAAGCGTGGCATGCAGAAGATGATGTGGTGTATATAATGCTCTGTTTCTCTCCATGTCTCTCACCAAGATACTCCTTCTCCTGTTTAATTGATATATTCCTATAATCTACGTATATTGTTCTGCTCTAGGAGTATTTGCTATTGGCCAACAGACAGTAGTCTCCAAGTAGACTCACAGAGGAGGTTTAATTTGATTTTTCATTTTTATATCTGGTTTCCTAGCTTTATGACTATAAAAATAAATAACTAATCTTAAATGACCATGTTAAGTTCTTACAAAAAAAGTTTTTTTGTTACATAAAAATAATCGTAAGTACTGTTAAATGGCTTATAGTTGGAAAGATATATGATTTTTTGAATTGTAGATTATAGCCCTGTCTGTGCTGTGTGTGTTTTCTTCTATGTAATAGTGTTTTGTTAATATCAAAATGTAAAGAAAAAAGTAAGCCTGTTATGTTGCTGGTTCTGGGTCTATGGAAATAATATTGTAGAATTAGTGAAATAAGTAAGGTTAAGCTTTTGAAAGCAAATCTGTCACATCTGTCCTTAATTGTTTTGCCTTATAATCTCACAGTAAGAGACAAAAAAAAGCAAGTGATTTATATACCAAAGAATCATAAACTTCACTTTAACTCATTCTGCTCTTCTCCTCTATTAAATATGTGTGCAAAAATTCCTGCATCGCTCTATCTGTATTAAATAGGAGCTGTTAGAAAGTTATTTAGAATATAAAACTATGTAGCATTAGGATGACTAAGATCACTGCTTATGTGTTAATTTGCCCATGAAATACTGAGGGTGTGGATCTTCTGCCCACTACAGCTATAGTTATTGAGCTGTTCTAAGTGATTTGTAACAAATAATCATACAGCTTTTGTAGACATGCGCACTTTTTCCACACTGGAATTTCAAAAGGGATATTTGGACGTGGATTGTCAGCAGAAAAATATCATCCCAAATGCAGCAAACCGTTTTGATTTTTAACAGCAAAAGTACATAGAATATTTATTGTTCAAGTAGGAAAGAGATGTTGTTTATCTGATTTTGGACTAGTAAAGTTGTTACTGTTTTATTGAGGATGGAATGCTTACAGGAATTGCTGGTGATAAAATGGATTCACCCATTCTCTATTGAACAGCGTACAGTTAGAAACATGGATAATAATAAACTTACACAGACTGATAAAATTGTAGTTACAACTGAACAAAACAGAAACAGAATACATAATAAAAATGAACTAGCAGTTAGTAAAGAGGGTCACTTTAGGGATTTAAATAAATTCTGCTGTGTAGCTGTTATGTGAGGGACCACAAACATGAAGCCTCCACCTCAGACCCCTGACTCAGAAAAGGCAGTCCATTGAACAGGAACAGAATAAGGTATGCTAAGGGATGCCTGTCTACGGTCTCAAGCCATATGCTAGGAGTGAGTACCCACTCAGGAGGATATAAGCTGCCTTGTCTGGACATAAGTAGAACAAGACCCTTTGCAAACTGATGTGCATCCAAACAATGTAGGGATATGCCTTTCCCTCTAAAAATGTGAAGTACATTTTATAGTCATCCTGCTTTAAGCAGTCCTTTCAGACTGTTGGCCAGTAATATAACTAGTTCAAATGTTTCCTACAGAATGTTGTTAAATGTATACAAGTTTTTTTGTTCTGTAATTTTAACTTAATTGTAGTCATCTCATTGAGTTGCCTTTAATAATACCATATCTAAATGAAACTTTCACTACAGCTATGCTGCCTTTGAGGATACTAACTCCCTACTCCCCAAACACATCAATTAACTAAGCTTCTAAAATAAGATAACTAACTGCAACATTGCAGACCCTTGCAGTAAGTTATAGAAATTGTTAAATATATTGTGCTCACTAAGATTGACTCATTAGATCGTAATTTTATGAAACAATACTCAACAAATAAAGCAAGTCACACACACACACACACACACACACACACACACACACACACACACACAATTATTTATTCTAATCTAGTTTAAAACTAAAAATTGGAATTTACATATGATGCTTTCTTATAAAGAACATGCCAAACCTCATAAAACACCCACTTGCCTTTTTTCACCAACCCCTCATTAATAGCAGACCTCTCACCTCCCTCTAGTATTTAGCCCTCTCATTCTTTTGCCTAGTGTCCTATAACTTTCAAACGCCTTCCCCGTCCCAACCATACAAACTATATCTACAGTTTGGAAATGCATATGAAATCCCCATAAATGCCATACCTCCTAAACAAATGCATCAAATGCATCACCTGTACATCTAAGTAACAATATAGCATCCAGCTGTACTCACTTCATCACAACAAACTCACCCATTCCCCCTTTCATAAAAAAATCCTAAAATCTAAACTATGCTTCCTTAAACTCAAATTCTGTTTCTCTGGAGACATTCACTACAGATCATGACCTTTAAATATTACTATACCGAACTTGGGTACAGTTGCCTACAAAATCCAGTATCCAGCAAATAAGGCAATAAATAACACAAAGTCTTTAAAATTTCTGTTATAAATGATGGCATTATAAAAAATAAATAGGCCAATTTAATGGCCTGGATAACTACTGAAAACCCTACCATTCTTAAAAAAATTCCATTTGTGCTTTTTGTTGATTTCCCTACTTCTCTGCTTTATACAAATTTTCATTACATTTCTGAACTATCTCTAATACTTGTACAGGATCTATGGTTATTTTTGTTGTTATATGGCCCTCTAAGTTTGGCAACAACCCTTTCTGCTTTCTGTTGCCTAAGTCATTGTGCCAGACATTTTTTGTGCTTTGTAGTTATCAAAAAAACAGCTGCTTTACAGCAATCTTTCTTGACTTACGAATATTATCTAGGTACTCCCTTATTTTCTCTTTAGCACTCTGCAATTATGCTTCTTCTTGTTTGATGAGATTCCCTTCATTTTGTCATATTTTAACCTTTGTCAGACCCTCTAAATAATTCTTATTACTACTTAACAGATATCTTTTTCTTTTATGTCTGACCTATTTTAATTCTCCACTTTCATTTTATCCCACTCACTAGTTATAACTACTGGAGTACTTTCTATCTTTCCCAATAATTCCAGATAAATTCCACTACCTATTCCTTAAATTCCACCCTTTTTAACAGGCAGGTGGGGAAGCATCAGCAACTCATCTTTACTTCACTACACTACATTTTTGTGTGAATGGGTGTACCTTCGTTGAAGGTTGTGCATCCGGGACGGCAACTCTGCACATAAAAATCTACTGCCAATCATTAGCGGACCGGAGTTCCGCTGTGGCGACCCCTAACCGGGAAAAGCCGAAAGACACAACAACAACTTAGTACTTGTAATTATTGGCACATGATATGAAATAGTTATTGGATGTATATTAAAGTTCTCAATTAAGTAGGCTGAATTCATGCCTTTCATACCAAATATTTTCAGAAATCTACCTCTTTTGTTTTATTTTCCCTTCTAGGCCCCCAGATACAGCCTCATTGTTGCAACAAAAATTCCAATCACCACCTGTAAGTAATATTCCCTGGTGAAAGCTGATTATTTCTCCACCAGATTTTTTAAGCTCCAAAGTAGCATTTTTAGGTGGAATGTAAATACATGCCAGATTAATCCTCAGCCCTTGCCAGTAGCCTCTTGCTATTACAAATCTGTCATTATTTTATTTTTACCTATTCTATCCCTACTGGAGCTCCTTTAACTGTTAATATAAGTACTGTTTTTCCTTTGTCCCTGTACTTTTCTTTTACTTTCTCCCTGATATTCTGCAGAATATCCTCCTGAAATCCTTTCTTTGTCAAATTCACATGCTCAGTTCTTTCCAAATGTGTCACCTGTAACATTGCTATTTGTACTCTGCATTTCTTAATATAATTAAGTATCCTCTCCTATTTGTATATACCTTTGAGACCATTCACATTCCAAGATAATATGGAAAGTATTACCATTATGGTAAGAAGTCATTATTCCCACCTATTATATATTGCAGCCTTTTAAATGTCTATTTCCAGCTTTTGTGATGCATGCACACATTAATGTTTGTCAGGTTAATCCTTTACACAGTTTTTCTTATCAGTACTTGAACTTATGTCACATTTTACAAGAGGTTTTTTTTTAATAAAAATCCTTGAACATAAAACAAATATATCCCCAGAACACCACCTTAACCTGTTAATACAAAAACACATAACTATGTATATCTTAAAACAACAAAGTTTATTACTCCTAATAGGAACGTGTGCCAAATAGATGCTGCTGAAGGTCATAACTGACCTGAAACTGAGGTTATCTGTGGTAAGACACATTATTTCCTATGATTCTACTTAAAGTAATCAGTGTCTGTTCTTTTTTTTTATATTTACCCTCCATGTGAAAACTACTTGCATATTTTGCAAATCATCACCTTTTAGCCTTGAGGAAACCAGTCTTCTGTCTTTCATTGCCCTATATTCAGCCTTCCTTTGCATCTTTAAAAATAAAGGTCTTGACTACTTTCTCATGGCCAGATTTGGAGCATACACATGGTCTGCCCTTTCAGTTAACAACTCCTGCTGTGGAATACCACTCCAGTTGCTTATTTGGGCTTTCATAAAATTAATACAGTCTTTTACTTATAGTTTCTAGGGTACAGCAGGAAATCTCAGATGCTCCCTACTTGCTTTGATGCCTAATGTTATAATTGTTTGAAACATCTCTTCTTGAGTAATCTCATACTCGGCCAGCCTTTTCTTCATTTCGACTTCTGATTTTTGCAGTTTTTTTCAGCTCATCTGCAGATCTGTTTAAAGCTTGTTCCATTTCTTCCAGCCTTTTGTTATTTGAGTTGATATACTTCTTTAGTGTTTCATTTATTTTAGTCAGCTCTTATCATGGGTCTACTTCATGTTGTCATAAGCTGACAATATCAAAAGTGAAGAACATCGTGCAAGTAAACGGAAATCTCTGTATGGGCAGATTTCCATTTACTTCAATGTAGTGTGGTCTCAGAGTTGGTATATTTAAGTAGGGGGTGTGGGGGTCCAGGGGGACTTGCCCACCTGCCTATGCCATTTAGTGTTTTTTTTACATGTTTTTTTTTTACAATATTTGATATTTTACTTAATTGATCAATAAAGTTGGACCTTTATTGATCCGATTAAGTAAACTTTTGATAACGTGATATAGATGCCTGAGCACAGTTAGATTATTTTTTTTTCCTTCAGTTTACTGGAAGCCATGTATTAGTCCAAAGCTGGAGCTTGAATTGCTTTTTGCTGAACAGTTTCCCAGTCAGTGTTTTCTCTTCACCTTTTCTAGTTTCACTTTAGGCACTGTAGTGGTAAACAGGAATAAATCACTCACTAGAATATCCAGGAACAACAATGGAAGACCTTAATTCAATAGAAGAAGCCACATTAATGTTTAACTGAATCACTCTGTTTTCATCCTGCCCTTAGAACGTCATCAGATACTGAACTAACATTACCCTGACACATACACACTCTGACAAATCATCACAAACTTACCAATTGAATAATTATCACCAATTTATTAAAGAAACCTACACATTAAAGGACATATAAAAACGATCGTATATTCTAAATATGTGAAAAAAAGAAGAAACTACCGAGAACTAAACTAATGTAAAATATATGTATATACGGGTCTATATTAGATCACCGAATGCTTATGTAAGCGAACAGTGATTAATCGACCCCATGTAAGCGAAAGCTTACAAAACCAAACTGTCAGAACAGCAATTTTTTTTCCAAGGGAAAAAAATCGCTGTTCCAACCAAAAAAAAAAAGAAAGCACATTAAAACATGAGATTAAGTGGGGGCTTCACCCCCCACACCCCCCTACTTAAATATACCAACTCTGAGATTGCACTACAGTGCCAAAAACAGCAAAGTACCGAAGCAGCCAAGCAAATTCTTTCCCAGGGAAAGAATTCTCTTACATGCCGCTTCGATATTTTGCAGTTTTGGTTTTGTCAGTTCGACCAAGACACATTCGAAAACATGCGTCTTCAGTCTGCTGATAGGAACCTGTTTATACAGCTAATAAATACAGTCTAACAGATATTATAAACAATGTCTAAACCATGAGTGGAGGATGAAAAAGAACCCAAGAATGATTATAAAATATACTGAATGTCCTGAATGACTCTTCAATATATTATATAAATCTTTAAAAAATTGCTAAAATACAATCACATGTATTATTAATTATGTCTTATATCCAACAAATAAAAAGCCTTTTTTGCCTACCTAAACAATGGAGACCTTCAGTAAATAATAAAAATAAAAATGCAATCATTTCTTAAAAATGTTAAAACATTATATGGTCAAAAACAAAAAAAAAACTGTAAAAACACACACACAAATATAAATAAATAAATAATAATAAAAAAAAAAATATATATATATATATATATATATATATATATATATATATATATATGGGTCTACTTCATATGGCCTAAATTTCATTTGACTGAAATTCATTTGACTGAGACCAAAACACTGACACACTAAAGTAAAAGATAAATGCCCTTTTCCCCACTGTAGTGCGATCTATATAGTATCTATATAGGTTAGAAGTGCAGTGTAGAAGCCATGTTTTGTAGGGGAAGGCAATTTTTCCTGCAGGAGATAGTTTAGTAATTGTTTTTGAATACATTTTTCAAGTATTTTGGAGAGAGGGAATAAGATTGCTGTAGATCAAATGTTACTAATGTCTGTTGAATTCCCTCCCTTGTGCAGAGGGATAATGTGTGTCTTTTTCCAGAGAGAGAGCGAGAGGCAATGTGGGACTCCTGGATTGAACTACTTAGGACTGAGACAGGGCCTGATGGCTGCTATTTTAAGGTACTTGCTTGGAAGGTCATCAGCTGAAGTAGAGCATGGTTTGTGTTTTTTTTCAGAGTTGTTTTATATAGGATGTGGGCACAGGTTTGAAGGTGGATGTGGTGATATTTGGTTGTTGGGCAGGGTTAGAATTAGATGCTGAAGATTCCTTGGTTGGAGATGCTATACCATTGATGAAAAAAGAGCTGAATTACATGGCAGTTTCAAGTGATGAGTTAATGGGAGAGGGATTAGGGGTGAATATATGGCCAGCCTGTATGATTTCTTTAATGGCTGTCCAGAATTTATTAGGTTTGTGTTTTCTATTCTTCTGAAATTATTGGAATATAGTTTTGCCTTTATTGATTTGCCATTTTAGTACGATTGTGAAGCATTCAGAAGTTTTCATGATACTGAGGTGTTTTATATTTTTGCCATTCCTTCCATACTTTCTCTTTCTTTCATTAACATTGTACTCTTTTTAGATAGCCAAATTGCATTGTTTTTTTGTCTCTTCATTCGAGGAGATGCAGAGCTATTTAGGATATTCAGGAAAGTTTTACTGAATTCTTTTACAGCATTATTCAAGGGGAGGATTTTTGGGAAGTTCCATTTAATAGGTGACATGGTATTAATGGACATTTCTGGATTAAACTTGAAAACTCTGCCTGTTGCTTTATACACATGCTGTTCGAATGGATGTGTGAGATGTCTGGTTTAATTTTTCCAAGTGTTTTAGGTTTCTAATACCATGATAGGAAAGGGCCCTATTCCTAAGTAAAAGTATGATTAAAGTTTGCGAAATTAGTGCTGTTTCAGTCTTTGATATTTACTAAAATTGTTCCTTGCAACACCCACAAGGTGCCCAGAACTGACTTCTTCTCTGGTTCATATGGAGCTACATGCATTGGTGGCATATCTAAATAAGATTGTAAATTATTTTTTATGAGATCTACTGGTCCTCCTACTGTTGGAAGTGTCTGGGTGTCCTTCTTCCACATTGCCCTCATTTTTGCCTGTAAATCCTGTTTTTTTATGGGGGTTGCGTTTCTCTGTACATAAGACACCTTAATCACTGGGTATAGTAATTTCAATGATCAGTCCTACTTTTGTGTTCTTTTCATGAACTACTATATTTGGTTTTCTTGCATTTATTTTTTGAACTGTTGGTAATGGGTAGTCCCATGTGTTATAAATTTTAGCATTCGCTATAATGCTTTTTGGCTCATGTTTCCAATGCTTCTCGGCTACTTCAGTACTGTAATGTTTGCACAATCCTAAATGCAACAGTGTTGTCATGTTATTTTGCCTTTCGGTATATAGGCCCTCTGTAATTAGTGTTTCATACCCAGCAACAAGATGTGTGACTGTTTCTACTTCTGTTTTACATAACCTGCATTTATCTGTTTCTCCCACATACTCAGTGGACTTTGTAAACCAAAGTGCATGTACTCCACTATCCTGGACCATCAATATTAACCTTTCATGTTTTGATTTAAATTCACCTCTCCTTAACCATTTATGTGTCAGATCCTAACTGACATGAAGTTGTTCACAGAGTTTTCAGTATTTGCAACCATATTTATGCCTTTTCCACATCTCTTGCCTTCTCATCTGATCCCTTTCCTTATATTCTTTCTTTTGTTTTTAGCACATTCATTTGCTGCTTGATTTTTGTCTACTTCTAGTTTTTCTTTTTCCACTTGACACTGATATATGTCTGCTAAAACTAAGCCAAGAAGTCACCTTAAATTTGTTCTCCTCTTGTTTCAAACTTTTCACAATGTTTGGATCTGATGAGGTCAGCAGATATGTATGCTGTCCAGTGATTGCATAGCTATACAGATAAGCAATGTCAAAGAGGCCCATATCTCCTTCAGAATGAGGAATATATAATCTTGGTATACACTAATTTTTATATATCATTTGATAAGCATGAAACATTTTTATTGTTTTCCTGTCCAACTGATTCATAGGTCATTACTAGGCTAAAAGCTTAAGAGGCCTTATAAGCCTAGCCAATGTAAAGTGATTTTACCCAGGATATGGCTCCTAGGGGAAAGAGGATGGCATGGATTTCTGCCTATGCACTGCGTATCTTACAGATTGCACCTCTCCATAAGGGACATAGGTATTACTCCAGGTGTGAGTTTGCTATTCCTCATCTAATGATCCAAAGTGGACTAGGGCAGGGCTTTGCTTAATGTGAATAGGAAGCATGCTCCAAAGAAGGGGCAATCTCTGAGACTCACATCTGTCTCTCCAGCATGTTTTGAGTCATTGATTAAGTTTAGATCCCTAGATTGAGTGACCCTCATGCTGTTTGACTTGCTCCATCAGGGCTGGATTTGTGAGTGTTTTGTAGGTCAGGCATAGGTCACCCCTTAGTAATCGGCAGTAAACAGAGTAAAGGAATAGGGATTTTAGTATATCTGCATAGGACATGTTGTTTACACCCTGTATTGTTTTTGAGAGGAACCTCTCAGGTCACTCCAGCTGCTGTAAGTGCCTAGTCAAGTACATGCCAGATGGTACATTGAACTCAATTACTAGTCTAATGAGGGCTGAGTACAGTGGGACTATAATTTTCTTGGATCTGGATGCCGTACCTTTCTTTATAAGTGGTGCCACATAGATGGACTTCCACACCACTGGGGACACATGGTGGTCAAAGTTCCAGATACTGTATATCTGTGTACCTAAATTTCTCACCTCTGAGTCTACTATTTGGGGTGTACTATTAATGTTGTAATTTGCAAGGGTATTTGACTTCCCAAAGGGTATGATAATGCATTTTTTCACATTTAGTTTTAGGCCATGGATCTGGTCCCAGTCATTTCTCTGAACTAGACACTCCTGAAGGAAATCTGCATTGTCGGGGATCCTGTGATTGCCTCCAGTTTGCAGTCATTGGGAAACTTTGTCATCCAGAGGCCTTCAACATTAGACTTGATTTCAGAAAATTCTATTCCATACAGGAGTGGTCCCAGCACTGAGCCATGTGGCACACCACTAGTAACTGGCCTCTTATTGGATCTGGAGTCACTCACTTTAACCACATATATCCTGTCCATGAGCCAATTGGCTATTGATCTGGTGACATAGGGTTTCATGGCCAGTTTTGTCAGTTTATTTATAATACCTGAGTAAGGAATTGTCAAATGCATAGCCCAGGTCGAGTAAGGCAGTATGTACCCTCATCCGTGGCCTTAGTGACTTTCTCAAAGAAATCCATCAGATTCAGTATGCACAACCTACCCTTGACAAAGCCAAACTGTGTTGGTTCCAGTGTTTGGAGGTTTTCTGTGTCATTGTTTATCAGATCCATAATTATTCTTTCCATGGCCTGGATCCAATAACTTTTAGGGCAGGTCAGTCACCCCAAAACTGTAAGTTAGAACAGGAAGAGAATATTGATTTATAGCTTGGACTTTGTTCGTAGATGTCAGGGCTGTTTTCCTTATTAATTTTAGTCTTCTAAAATATTCCTTACTGAGTTTAATTTGCATTTATTTGTGTTTCATTTTGATCCTTCATCACTTCCCAAATATTTATACACTTCCTCTTGCTCAAGTTCCTTCATAATCTCATTCCTGTCCCAAAACAATATTTCTTTGCCCTGTGGCTTTCCTGCATTAAATGTTACTTTTGCACATTTATCAAGACGAACTTGACAATCTTATATCATCTGAGAAAGTTTTAAAGACTTCCAGTTATGCTTTCAGCTCTTCTTCTGATGAACTATGCAGTTTTAAATCATCCACAAAAAGAAGATAAGTCTTTACATTTTGTTGTTTTCTGGCAGCCAGATTATAACCATGACCTAATCTGTTAAATAGACAGTTTAATGGGATAAGGGCAAGAGAAAAGAACAATGGTGACAGAGAGTCACCCTGGAATATTCGCCTACAAATTTTTATCTCTGTGCCAATAACTTGTCCTTTATCATGGTTTAGCTGCAAAGTGGTCTGCCACTGTTTCATGGTCACTTTGATGTAATAGATCAATGTAGGGTGTATCTTATATTTCTGAAGCACTCCTTTATCCATGAATGTGGGATGTTGTCAGATGCTTCTTTGTAATCTATCCATGCCATACTTAGATTCTTCTTCTTTTTACAATTCTCCATTATGGTGTTATTTATTTATTTTACATTTTTTTTACCAGGAAAGTCTGACTGGGCATGGATCCCATTTTCAGCGGATGCCCGGGGAGGAAAGATCTACAAAGATTAGTACAGCAAATACAGTAAATATAATACACATTAATAAAGTACAGTACAGAGTCAAAAGGTTAATAAGGTACAGTTTCAAGGCCAAGAAAGGATCACAAAGTAAATATAATATAAGGAGCACAGTGTGTTACAGTAAACAATATAGTTGAAAGGACATGTTGTTCAGTCATTTGGTTGCATTCATCAGTGGCTAGTACAGTCAACACACATGGAGTGATTAAGAGTATAGAAAGGAGTTGTTGCAAGCTTTCATAGAAGGTTAAAGTATGATATTTAACAACAAATGATTCTTTGTCCCTTATGAGTCTCTCTTGTTACCCTTTTGTTCTGTTGCCATGACTGTGTTTTCTGACTATACACTCTGTCAGCATCATCATTGCAAGGCAAGTTATTGGTCTGTTGTTTTTAGGATAGCGTGCTGTTTCACCATTAAGGATGAGTCTCATTCTTCCTCTTGTTAACCAGGTTGGTGTCTGAGTTGTGCATAGAATTAGTTCTTACTCAGGGCTAAATCTTCATGTAAAGATGCTAATACTTTTAGCCAGAAGTTAGTTACTGCACCTGGGCCTGGGGTTTTCCATTTAGGAGCTTTTCTTAATTTCAGTTTCTCTGGCAGTTACTTCATTCCATTTCATATCCTGTACATTTGAATATCTTACTGTTTCTTTTACTTCTATCCATTGGGCATCTTTTTTATGTTTCACCATATCTTCACAAACATAAACACATCTATTTTTTTTTTTTTTTTTTTTTTTTTATTATTTGTTTTTTTTTTTTCTTGGGTGCTGTTTCTGTTCCTTTTGCTTTGCTTCCCAATTCTCTATAAAACTTTTTCAGGACATCATTAATTGCTTATTTGACACTTTTCCTTTGTTTATCTGCATATCTTCTTAAGTTTTTTTTTCTGCCTGTGCTGATATCTTTAGTTTATTATTTGCAATAGTGTATGATTGATCTTGGTCTGTTCCAATACTATTTGTTGCTTTCTAAGTATTTTTGTTGATCTATTCCCTCTTCTATACTTCTCTAACAATGACACTTATTGTCTTAATTACTTCATATTTTCTCTATTTGATTTCTTCCCTGTCTTTCTCTAATTGTCCTATATTTTTGGGGTAAGAATTTTCCTGTTATTAATTTAGCTGTGCAGTAATATATCCTATTTATTTCTGTTATATCACATGAATTTCTGTTAACAACCTTGATTACCTTGTTCATTTGTTTCATCAGATTTCTAACACTTTGGGTCTTATTCACTTTCTGTAATCTATTTCTTTCATTGATCTTTATATGTCTATCCATCTCCATTAAATCAAGCAACCCTTCTCTTAGATTATTTTCTTCTAAACTGAGGGGCACATTCTTTGTTCTCTGTTTCTTGTGGGCGTTCTACAGAAAGTTCCAGAACATCTTCATGTGACATATTCTCCTCAGCTGCATCCTGCTTCATCCTTTACTCTTTCATGCTGGAACTCACTAGCCTGTCACTCCACAACATTGTGTCAGAGTTGACATGGTTTCCTGTTTCTTCCCTTGTTGTGCAACTCCAAATTAATTTTTCTACTGGTTTCCTACTGAAGGCTCCAAAGTATCTTCATGTGGCAACTGATCAGATGCTTCCCATTCCACCTGTTTTCCTTAATTTTGGGACTCACTGTTCTATCATGCTGTGACATTAGCAGATCTGGATTTTCTGTACTAAATCCTTCACTTTGCAGGTAATCAGTAACTTCAGTTTCTATTTCTTTAACTTCTCCATTAGTAATCCTCTTTTCCACTTCCCCCCTTTGTTTTCTTATTTTTTATATTGTAAAATTTTTCATACCTGGATGCATTTGACTAAACAGCCAACTGACCTATATATTAGCCATAGTAATATACTTTTGGTACTTGTGAACATCACACATCCAGCATCCTCTAACCCCTCATCACCAGCACAATAGACTGTAAGAGATTGTAACACTAATGGGTAGAGTAATCCTGACAGGCTGTTATTTAAGGTGAATATTGCCTATAGTAAGGTCTTTTAGCTTGTTTCAGTCAGTCAAGAAACCTTCTTTACCTCAATTTACAAAGCCCACACTTATTGTGATTACAGTACACAAGACTGACGAGGCAGTTAACATAAATTTATATCACTGATAGTATCCTGCAAGCTTCCTACTATGACAATAGATACTGTGGATTAAAACACAAACAATATTGAATAGCAAACTGTGTTTACTGCTTATAGTTTGGTATTGCGGGTAACTACAAAGACCACATTTCCAGCACCCCCTTCACAAAAATTCTCACAGGTGTAATGCATATGGTATGTATGACTGACTTTCCTACTCAAACATATTGCAATACTTTTCAAGTAGTTCCAAATATCACACATGCATAACAAACTCCCTCCAAACCATTATAGCAACTGTTGTTGTTTGAATCCAATTGGAATGGCAGACCAGAAGCTAAGACAGGCAGCGCCCAGCAGACTGTAAACATGCAGACAGCCCATCCAATCCACTCCATGCAAAGCCACAGTTGTAGTTGTTACTGCCATTATTGGTGCAAACAGCTGGGGCCATAGCAATGTATGAAACCTCTTCTCTAACAGTTTCACAAGGACTCCCCCCATAATAGCTACATGTAAGCAATAGTATCCAAAACAATTATGTTTTAGGTTGTTTCCAGTAATAACACGAGAACAACCCCCAAAATGTAATGTATGACTGCAACTAAGTTCACAGTTAGATACCTTAAGAAAGGTGCATTAGCCATAATGTGCAACCAGCAGCTTTCACACAACTGAACTGTCTGAGAAGTCACATGGTACACATACTCTTAAAGTTATATTTACTGTTTTATTACTGTATACATAGGCTGCCCAGACAGCAATTAGGCATTGGGTTATGGATGGCGGCAATGCAGTTCTTAAGCATCCTGGTATCCCAATCAGACAATCCAGTAGGATAAAATATTTATTGACTAAATGAATATTCAAATCAAACAAAGTACAAAAAAATAAAATAACATCGGATGAGCGCTTTCGGCTAGTCAGCCTTCATCAGATCATGATCCTACTGGATTGTCTGATTGGGATACCAGGAAGCTTAATAACTGCATTGCTGCCGTGGTGGTGTTTTGAAGTCTTTTTTCTTGTTGTTTTTTTGTCTTCGACACCTTCAGCGGAGTTTGGAAGTTTTTCTCATTTTTCATACTTCAGTTAAGTGTTTTTGGTTGTATCACATAGCAGGGCAGCAAATAATATGGGTCCCAGTCACCAAACAGGCACTGGCAATATTAAATACCACAAAACAAGTAATAGTGCTAGTGATAATATTTTTAAGCTTGTTTCTGACTATAATCATAGGATGAACCAAAAAGGAGCACTAATGTTGTGAGTCCTCAGAAATAGTTTATTGCAAATAATTTAGTTAAGCGCTTTCGTCAATGACAGTTGACTTCATCAGAACAATTAAAAATCAAAAAAATTTATTTAAATAGTATAAGCTCAACAATGATTGGTTCATCCTTCCCCCAATGATTTAACAAAAAATCCCCAGCTCATAAATATCCAACTCATTTCATGAATATTAAATACATACTTCTTAAAAACACAACTAAAAAACATAAATAATACATCATTCTAATACATTTATGTTTAACAACTTTCACCAAAATGAAAAATTCAAACAAGATATTCAGTATTGCACATACATATTAGACCACCCCAGGAAAAGGTTTTTATATATAAGGAAATATTGAATAGTGGAACATTTAAACCTGTCCTGCCTTTTGTCTTAATATTGGCTGGATAGCTAAGTGATTATTTAAGCCCGGATGGAAGTTTGCAGCTAGTCTTAATTGCCATAATAGTTCTTTTTTATTAAGGACATTTTGCCAGTCTCCCCCCTAGCTTCAATGTGAACAAGGTCAAGAATAGCAAATTTAAATAAATGGAAAACGGCACATTGTGTACTGTGTTTATACAAAGTGCTGGTTTCCTTTTTGTTTTTCATGTCATATAGATGTTCATATATCCTGGTTTTGAATATTGGTTTTATAATCCTAGGATGTTTAGATACAGACTACATGAGGTGATGAGGTGGATTTAATGCAAGCCACAGTGTCTACAGTGAAAATCTTCTGCTTAAATCACACAGCAAGGCAGCAAACAACCCATCCCCAGTCACCAAACTGGCACTGGGGCACCGAACGTATCTGACTACCCCAATGCATGCTACATTCTCTAGTAATTTATTTCAGCTTGTGTCCAAAACTAAATTAGCTAAGTTGCCCAGTCCATTATAATAATATTTTAATTGGAAAACAAATGCAGCTGACACAGTCCACAATTATACAGTCTAGCTGGACTTCAAGAAAAACAACAGGCAGTAAAATATCCTGGCCTCCAATCACCATGCTGGCACTGGGACAGTGGGCATGTCTCAGTGACAGATTGCATGGAGTACTGTCTCAGCAACGTATGGCAGCATACTTCCCACACCTCCTATAATGGCAGTTGCACTAGGGAAAGCAAATTGTTTTGTCTGACCACTTGCAACTGGCAAGTTTATATTATTGCATTGCCTTCTATTTCTGTGGTTAGCAAATAAAAGTCCCCCCTCTGAAAAAATGATACCTACAGTTCAAGCATACTGCAATTTAAAAAATAAAATATTAACGCAACAAAATGCTACAGAATTGAATAAGAAATATGTGTCACTGCCCCCACCTACAGAACTGTAAAACTAAGCTAATGTTGGGCCCAATAAAACACACCCTGTCCCTTATTCAGGAAATACTGCTGTTATGGATGAGAAGTAACATGATACAATAGAGAATATTGTATGCTCACATTTTAATGTATTTCACAAGGTCTGAGGCACAAAATAGGAAAACACTGGGTGGAGAATTGGAAGCAGTAAATAACCAGTTTGATAATGCTGAAAAAAGAAAATCCAAAGAGAATTTGCTCAAGTAGAAATTTCAGTTACAATCAGTAGAAGCGAGGTGAGGAGATGAATAAACAGAAGGTTATATCATCCAAAGGTAGCAGAAGAAAAGCATATTAGATAGTGGCTCCTCAGAAGAAAGGGTGAGTTGTAGAGAGTGCCAGAATATGCAAGAATTCTATGGAGAGAACTAGACTGAGAGGAGAGCATGTAGTAATGGAATAGTTAGTTACCTGGCTAAGAAAAAAGCGACATGTCATTTTAAGTAAGAGATGTTAAAACACACTGATGCACAAAAAGTATGAAGAGAAGAGTAGGTAAGTACAGAAAGAAAACAGTGGGAGAATTTACCTAGTTCAGACGAGAACGGAGAAACAAATATTATGAAAATATATTCTGAATATGAAATGTCTGTTAGGGAATAAACTGAGTTATAAATGTTATAGATGCCAGCAGCTTAAAATGCAATTTGAGCAACTTTTTACTGAGTGCAGATGTTTGCAAGTAAGAGTTTTAACCTGGTTCTAGGAGATGCAGCCACAAATAAACAGTGGTAAAACATTTCAAATTTTCACAGCATACACACAATACATAGTTTCTGCCAGGTCATTATTATTATAGTTCGTCACCTGTGGTGCAATAGAGGCTAATGATCAGACTGGCATAATATTATGATTCTATAATTAAGATTATAAGTTGAGATTTGAACATGGGTTTCTGATTTTGAGGAAAGCATTCAGCTAGGCAAGTAGATTTTCAGTAAAATAGTATTTGACTATGCTAAAGTACATTACAGTGATGGCTAAGAGATTGCACTGCTGTAGTAAATTTGAGAAATTTATGAAAAGTATGTTAGAGAGAATAGTGATCTACTAATACTATATTTAAGTATTAAATTGTTGCTATCGAAAGTGGCTTTTTATGAATGAAGTGTATGGCTCTTTAGAGTGCACTAAGCGGTCTTTTTATTTTACAGTTCAGAATATGGAGGCTTAGCGTTACAACTTGGTCTCTAGTTGCATCAATATAGTGGGTACAGTAGTCAAGATCTACATAACCTTTATCCAAAGTAATGGTTAAAGCAAGAGAGGATTTATTAATTGTGAATTTAAGATATAAATGTAATTAGATATTTTCTTTTTTACCAAGCTAATCAAAGAAAATAATGTCTTAACTTTTTGCCTCTGAATTTTTAGGAATGTTTTAGGTAAGTCTAGTGTCACGGTTTTATTACGTATAGTTGCAGAGGCAGGGTAAACATGCAAATCTCTCTTTTATAAAACTGAAAAATTCTGGCGGATAAGATAATTTAACATAGTAACCATGTACGGTCTGATGTGTTGTTATATAACATAAAAAAGAAATAGAGCCGGCTTTATGAAAGCTCGCACAGAGTTGTAGAGTAAGATGTCAGACAGCCAACAGCCGGCAGCGGCGTGCATGAGAGCTTCTAAAGCTACTCTTGCACGGACAGCGTCATGGTATGCAAATTACCTCATTTGCTGCTGAAAGCTATGCAAATGAGGTACATTTGCAATCCAGGAAACACTAACCTGTCCATGGAAGAGTAGTGTTATCTGCAGAAATGTACTCCGTTGGTAACAGAATACCGTTCTGCAAATAGCTAAACGGAGCTATGGCAGCTCCAAATAAAGGATGCATACAGTTGAGGAAGCATGCCAAGGGCCAAATATAAGGCCATTGGCATTTATAAATGTTTAAAATTATTAAAATCTAACTTTTTTCCCCCCGATCTCCAATGTTTAAGCGTAGCGCAGCACTGCGCAAACTTGCGGCGCTTTAAAAAAAACAGAAAATAATTTAAAAAGAGCCAAAAATAGCCATTTACACTAAAAAGCTTATCCTGCCATGCAGGTGAATGGCAGGGTGAAGACAACATGGCCACTGAGTAGTGGTTGCTAAGGGGGGAAGCTCAGTGTGAGAGATGTAACCATGCATTAGTAGGCAATCCTATGCAAATGAGGATAAGGATAGTGAATCCAAATTTTCACCAGCATGTGAGCCATGTCCTAAGAGTGTAAGTGTAGGAGTAGGGAAGTAGTAGAGTAGAATATAGGTAACATCATGAGGGGGTGTGTCAGAAAGGCTGTAAGCTTATTGGAGCACAGTGTCTTGTGTTTGCCCTGATTTGCTCAGGATTGCAAGAGGTGTGTCTACAGTTGTCCTTTTTGAAAACCGGAAACCAAAGGCGTATGCCGTGAATATATCTGAAATTTCTTGCAAATGTGCACACAGCATGTGCTCGCGTGTGCGCTTGTTTGCACTGCGCTGACCTGGGCGGAAACAGAAAGGGAAAAGGAAGGAAAAGAAGTAGAAGGAAGTTAACCAAGGAGAACTAGCAGAGCTGCCAGGTGAAATATATCAGAATCAGCCAATTACACAGGTAGCAGACTAGCCCAGCCCAGCAATTTTAACTCTGCAAACAGCATTCTTCCCTGTTTTTTCCAAATAACTCTGCAACACTGCGGTATACAAAGACGGAAAGCTTAAAAACGTTAGTCAGACAAAATGTTAGGGGCTGCTCTTGCTATCATAAACCAACATGTGCAAGATGCTGAGGGTGGTGATGTTGTGAATGCTGCTGAGAAACCCACAGTGAGGAGACGGAGAATAGTGCACAGACCCAGGGTAACCTACCAGGGGCTACATGAGCTGGAGATAGTTTAGTGCTGTAGGGTGGACAGAGACCTCCTGCAGCATATTGATGAGCTGTGCCAGCCATGCCTCACACACAGAACCAACAGAAGGGAACCCATCCCAGTGGATACCAAGGTATGTGTTGGCCTAAGAATACTAGCTACAGGTACCTTCCAGAGACCAACTGGTGATATGATGGGGATTTCACAGGCATCAGCATCCAGGGTACTGCACCAGTTCCTGGATGCCATGTCAGCACATGTCGGTGAGCACATATATTTCCCCAATTCCCGTGAGGCATTGGCCAGCAATATGCGTCTTTTCCACCAAATAGCAGAATACCCTGAGGTAGTGGGTGCAATAGACTGCACGCACATACACATCAAAGCACCACCCGGTGAGCGGGGTAGGGTCTACATCAACCGCAAGGGCTTCCCATCCATCAACTGCCAGGTCGTGGGCGATGCCCAGGGCATAATAATGAATGTGTGTGCTGGCTGCCCTGAAAGCTATCACTATTCCCACATCTGGCATCTGACGCAGCTGTACCAGAGATTTGCCAATGGGGACATCCCTGACGGTCACCTAGTGGGGGATGCTGGATACGCACTGGAGCCGTGGCTGATGACACCCATCAGAAATGCACACACACCCAAACAAGGACTCAATAATGAGGCACACGCACAAACAAGAAACATTATTGAGCATGTGTTTGGGATGCTCAAGTCACTGTTCCGGTGCCTGGACACATCTGGTGGAGCCTTGCAGTACTCACCAACTACATGTACCCAAATTGTCATGGTATGTGCCATGCTACAGAATATGATCCTGCGAAAACAGCTGCAGCAGGAACAGCATGGGGCAGGGCCAAACAGCCCCCCCATGATTGCCAAGGCCTGCACAGGCAAAGCATGACTCAGAGGAGGAACAACCTGAGCCTGCCCCAGTAGGCAGAGGGAGGCATGCCCAGTATGCCCTGGCCTTGGCAAAGAGGCAACGCATAGCACATACACTGACTCAGTAGGAACCCTGGAAATGACACCTCTCTCTGACTCGCACATACAGTAAAAGGGATGCCTAACTTGACACTACCTGTTTTCAAACATGTATAGGGAGTGTACTATGTGCATCCGACATAGGCAGCCCAGCAGCACCACCTGAGGCATGAGTGCCCTATTTTAAGCAATATAAAGCACTGCTAAGCACAGTTTACCAGTATTGAGCATATTTAAATTCAATTGCGCATAGCTGCGCACCGTGCTAACCAGCGCAATGTCTGGCAACATTGAGCAATGTTGGGCAAAAATGAGCAAAGTCGGGTAAACACGCTCACACCTGCTTTACTGTTCCTTAAGCAGTCAGGTCAGCCCAGCAGGAAAATAAAAAGCAGAGACAGGGCTCAAACTCAGGATACTGTGTACTATAGTCACAGTACTGAACCACTAAGCCATGACAGCATTTCACTGGCACGGACACAACTTAACTCACTCACAGGTACCAGTTGGGGGGGGGGTCACATATCTTACAGTTAGAGCCAGCAGGACAAATATAGACAAACACAAACAAATGCTGTATCATGCCCTCTGAAGAGGCATATGAGTAACCTCCCCCCAGGCCTATGCAGACAGATAACAGCAGGCCAGGCAGTGTGATGTGGGTTGGGTAGGCTATGATGTCACAAACTAATATGCATGTAATTGGAAGCTAAGGTCTGTAGTGCAGTGGTATGCCTCAAGCCAGTACGATAGGCAATAGTACAGACTGAAATGGAGTACCTGACATAGCAGTGCAGGCCTAGCAAATGTGTATAAGTGTCAGGTGAACCCTTCATCCTATGTACACCCACAGTAACAATCAGGTGTGCCCCCCCCCGGGTAGAAATGTACAAATAATAGCTGTCCCCACTGTATGTAGAATGACTCATGAAAGCCCTGCAGAGACACTGTGCTTCCTGTTGATGTACAACACAAAGGTGAGCCCTGAAGTAAAAACCAACTTGATTTTCACACACATATAGTATATCTGCTCATACTGGGCATGCTCACACACTTAGGCCATGTCTGAGTACAGCAGTGGGCCACACATATCTGGCAGTTGCAGTTCTTACTCCAGACACTTGTCACTATTCACCAATCCTGCCTTGTGCACACACTGATATGAAAACAGACCCATATAATATATTGTACACCTGTCATAATCAAACTATGTACTCCAAGTACTTAAGTTGTTCAAAGAAAGTGAAAAACCAAAGAAGATCAATAATTCTCCGATTAGTATCATCAAGAAACAATGAGCAGTCCTAACATTATCCAAGCCATGGTCAAAGAGTCCATAGAGAACCATGAAGCTGTCTTTCGCTATGTCATAAGTATCAATGTAAACTCGTATATGTTCTGAGTCATGGCAAACTGTATATGAATACATGTACATGACTGACATTGCCAACATCTTGTCAGACAGGTTCATACATATTTACCCCTTCTCACTGACAGAAGGGCCCATTATCATACCTGGAGATTGTGAAAACCCAGAAATCACATATACAATGGTTAAACAGCCCTTTCCAAACCTAAAAACACGGTGTGTATGGGATAACATGGTTTCCTTGGCTGTGTCATAGGTTCATAGGTTCATAGGTTCATACTAGGCTATCTGCCCTAGGGCATTTATAAGCCTAGCCAGAGTATGTTTGGCTTTCGCCACCCATTTTAAATTAATTTTGCTATGCCCTTTTTCGAGGTTAGTATAGTGTGCCTCTGTCTAACAGTGACACAGAAGTGACATATGTGAACTCCAAAACAAACAGACCCTGCACCTGAACAGTCTGTTGAGACTCACCGTCTGTATAGGATATGAAACTGTTGAATGGGTTACAGCAACGTTTGACACACTCCACAAGTGTTGGTGCACAACAGACCATGGGAACAATTGTGTTATAAGCCTAATAAGCCTGATGTGCAAGGCCATGGAGTCCATCATTAAGGAACTCATAAACAGAGCTATTGAGAGCCTACAAACACCCAACCCTACCCATTTTTGGTTTGGTCAGGGGCAGATCATGGTTCCTAAACCTGCTAGACAGTTTTCAAGGCAGTTACCCAGGACATGCATCATTGAAATGAGCTACACATGGCCTACATAGACCATGAAAAGCCCTTTTCCAACATCCCACACACGTCATATCCATAAAATCAACAACCTGTGCAAAAACACGTATGTTATCTGATGGATTGCCAACTGGGGCACAGATAGATCCCACAAGGTAAGAATTGTGGTCTCCTGTTCAAGCTGGTAACAACTGCTGTCCCCCATGGCTCAGTCCTGGACCCCTCCTGTCTGGTGTATACTTTTCAGAAATACAGTCAAACATGAGGGCTATGTTTAGCAAGGCTTGTGGATGACTGCAAAAAGGTTGTCATAATCGATGTTTGGGACAACAGAGACATCCTTAAAAAGGGTCTCAGTCAGACAGATGTGGTGTCAAACTTATGGGCTCATGCTACAGGCATACAAATACCACATAGGTGCCAACACCCTAAATATGGAGGTAATAATAAGGGATCTATGGACACATGTGGATAGTCATCACTACTTCCAGAAACACATTCACAAAGTGGATAGAACATCATGTTATATGTTCCCACAAACTGCCAAGGTCTTTGCATGTAGGTCAAAGGAGGTTCCCTCTACTCATCAGTCATCAGACCCATCATAGAGTACCACAACACACTTGCGATGAATCTGACTAGGCACCTTCAGCAGCTGGAAAGACCACTGACATACCTCAACAAGAGCATTACTGGCCTCAAACAGTTGCCCCCATGCAACAAGACTGAATTTAACTCAATCTGTACTCTGTTGGATACTGTCTACTCAGGTGATCTCTGCCCAACAGAGACAGGTCTATATCCAATGCAGAACAGATGTACATGTGCTATCTGAAGTAACCCCAAGCTCACTGTACTACATGCTCTAGGGATATCATCATCACAACAATAAATAGAACATGTTGGAGGGATACATTAATAACTCACAGACTTCCCTTTCTTTGGAACAGGCTCCGTCCCAACCTACATTAAGCTGAGTCCCTCACTGACACTCTTCCAGAGGAGCCTTGATGAGTGTATGTGAAACTGAACTGTCACACCATGGATCACTTCATCAGCTCTACTGCACAGAGGCCTAGGGAACTAACTCCATGGGTGTTGGTAGCTGCACACTCTGGCCATACTAATATATGCCTTCAGGCAGATAGCCTATTACCTCCCTATGTACCTATATATATATATATATATATATATATATATATATATATATATATATATATATAGAGGGGGAACACAGTATAATAAGCCAAAGATGGATGGGCAGAGATGTGCGTAAGAGGGTGACCATGACAGGGAGCCATCCAGGACTGTCCCACCCAGCACACATCCCAATGGCACAAAAGACATGAGGTGCACATCTCACCCAGTGTACATAACAGCCACCAGTATCTGTAAGCATTACAGTGTATGTGGTCCATGTGCCTGCTGTACAACATGACTGTACAATGAAGTACACATCAACTATCTGTAGACATGTACCTGTCACATAGTCTACTACATACCTATGAACCTATCTTCAATAAGGCATATGTTAGCCTAGGCAAGTTGTGTAGCTTTCACCACCCCATTGGGTAGTCTCCCAAGCCCTCGTTCTAATAGTTAGTACCCTAAGCCCCTTTCTAGTGGGGCTGCTGATGTGATGGCTGGTGTGAATTGTCTGTTTCCCATCCACTCATCAAAGTTCCTATTGAAGAGTGTCAGTGAGGGGCTCTGTCTGATGTACATTGGGACTCTGTACCACAGTAAGGCAAGTGTCTGGGATGGTTTTCTATCCCACCAGCATGTTGTATTCATTGTTGTGATGAGGTTCATATCCCTGAAGTGTGTAGGGCGACTCAATTTTGTTATTTGTAGATGGAGCATGCTCAGCAGTTATGTGTGGACATGGCTCTGTATGTTAGGTAGAGTGTGCCTCTGAATAGGCGGTATGCAACGAAGAATAGTTTTAGTTTTACCAGTTGTGTTGCATAACACAACTGTTTGAGGCCAGTAATCCTCTTGGTGAGGTAGCTCTGTGGTCTCTACAGCTGCTGGATATGCGTAGTCGAGTACATCCAAAATGGTGCGTTGTACTCAATGATGGGTCTGATGACTTAAGAGTAGAGGGCCACCACTACCTCTTCAGATCCTGATGCAAACCCTTTGTTGATTAGGTGGGCCACATTGGATTTCCCAATCACTTTGGCAACATGGTTGTCAAAGGAAAGATGACTATCTACTTGTGTCCCCAGATCCCTTATTACCTTGTCAGTTTTTAGGGGGTAACAACTATGTGGTAGTTTGTGTGTACTTTGTTTTCACCAAAGGGGATCACTTTGCATTCCAACACATTGAGCTTGAGGCCATGATTCTGACACCACACATCTGTCTCAGAGTCCCTTCTAGAGAATATTTGTGTCATCCGGGGAATCTATTATGGCAAACACTTTAAAGTTCCCAGCAAACTTAGTCAACCAAAACCCTCCTGTGTTGGCATGTACATTTGAGAAGTCTATACCAAACAGGAGTGACCCCAGGACTGAACCCTGGGGGCCACCAGTTGTTACCGGTGTAGAGTCTGACATGTAGCCAGCAACTCTTAATTTGTGGAATCTATCTGTGAGCCAGTTTGCAATCCATCTTGTGATGTATGGATTCATGCCCAGGTTGGTGAGTTCATCTATGATACCTGACTGGGGAATGGTGTCAAAGGCTATAGTGAGGTATAGGTAGGCTGTGTTGAGCTCATTTCAATCATCTGTAGCCTGGGTAACGGTCTCAAAGAAATCGACCCAGTTCAGGAGGCGTGATCTGCATATGATGAAGCCAAACTGGGTGTGCTCAACTGTGTGAAGGTTCACAATCTCTTTATTGTTGACTTCCATTATGATTGGCTCCATTGCCTTAAAGAGCAGACTTGTCAGGCTCATAGAGCATGAATGCCAAAGGGGTTTTTGTGGCCCCACCCGTGTGGAGTGCGAAGAATGTTGCTGTGCACATTCTGTGGGTACATATCCTGTACAGAGCAAGTAGAGAGAGGCGTAGGTATCCTTGATGAATATGGATACATCTTCACCCTATGCTATGATCCAGGTCCTGATGCTGGAAGGTATGGAATGAGTAGTATCCTGGTAGTGCTGGAGTGCTCTCTGGAGCCTTGAACTAGGTTTCTGTTACTACACAGATATCAGTATTCTCCATACTGAGATGTGCCTTGACTGTGGGCATCTGGAGGCTGAGACTTCTGGCAATGAGTAGCATTTAGCTAACTTTGTGGTTATTTGTGTTGGTTATGGGGTTTGGTTTGTCCTGAGTGACCGGTGTTCCACACCTGAAGTCAACGCCTCATTGGTCCCATCTGACCATAAGCTAATTACCCTACATATCCACATTCTGGACCCACCCCCCATTAAGGAAACCATGTTAAAAATGTCTCCAAAGCTAACTTTATGCTTCTTAAGACAGAAGTGCTGAACTTCAGGACACCCATGCAGATGGACAATACTGTTACGACTACTGAATCCTTCACAATTGCACTTTATAAGCACTTACATGAGTGTATGCATCGTGCTATCCCAAACAGAACCAAGACGCTATCCTCCAAGAAAAGGAAACCAATCTGGTGGTCCCCTACCATAAACAAACTGCACAACAGAAGGAAATAACTGTTGCAAAAGAGGGTAAAATCCCATGAGTGGAGGAGCTCCCTGGTCATCCTCAGGAAGAAGCTGCGATCCCTGATAAAATCCTCCAAAGCTAGTTACAAAAACAAAGTCGACACTGATTCTAAAGACAACCGCCAAGCATTCTATAGCTATATCAAGAATCTCAATGGCAATACTCAAATCTGCTCTGAGTTACAGCATAATGGCACTAAATATACAGACCCAACTGATATTGCCATCAGCCTGGCAGATAGGATCAGTGCTAACTTTACCCCCATCTCACTCATGAAAGAGCACATCTCTATACCGGAAGAATGCAAAGTTGCTGTCATCATGGCTGCAGAGGTAAAAACCACTCTCCAAAGCCAGGAACACAGCATCCATGGGACCAGATTACATCCCAGGCTGCGTTCTACACGAACTACAGAACGAACTGGCACCACACCTACATACCATGTTCAATCATAGCCTCACCTCAGCTTTTGTGCCTGCTGAATGGCGCACAGTGACAGTTATCCCACTACACAAGGGGGGAGCCACCACAGACCCTGGGAACTAGCGCCCCATTAGCCTGATTAGCCTGGTCTGCAAGGCCATGGAATGTATCATCATGGAACTTATAAACAAAGACATTGGTAATCTCCAAACTGTGGACCACAACCATTTTGGGTTTGTAAAAGGCAGATCATGTCTCCTAAACCTGATAGAATTCTTTGAAGCAGTCACCAAAGCCGTAGACAAGGGTAAGGTGGGTCACACAGCCTATCTAGATCTTGCCATGGCTTTTGACACCATCCCTCACTCTGGAATTATGGATAAACCCACTAAACTAGGTATAAATCCCTGTCACAAGATGGGTTGCCAACTGGCTCACTGACACAACCCACACTGTGAAAGTAGCAGACTCCAAGTCTGACTTTGGACCAGTGACAAGTGGAGTACCACAGGGTTCAGTCCTGGGTCCTGTCCTGTTTGGTATCTACTTCCCTGAAGTACAGGTTAACATGGAAGGTCTCTGGCTAATGAAGTTGCCAGATGACTGCAAACTAGGAGCCATAATCAAGGCTACTAATGATGTGGACATCCTACAAAAGGGCCTCACTGAGACAGATGCCTGGTGTCAAAGCCATGGCCTTAAGCTCAATGTCAAAAAGTGCATTGTCATCCCCTTTGGTAAAAACACTGCACCCATGAATTACACCATAGGTGGTAGTATACTTAACACCGAAAGTGTGATAAGATACCTTGGGACACAGGTGGACAGTAGACTCCTTTGATAATCACATCACCACAGTAGTCAGGAAATCCTTCTATGTGGCACACATCATCACAAAAGTTCTCATGCAGAATAAAAGAGGTCATTGTTCCCCTCTACTCATCACTCATTAGATCCATTATAGCGTACAATGCCCCTTTTGCTATGTACCTCACAAGACATCTACAACAACTGGAAAGCCTGCAGAAATACCTCATAAAGAGGATTAGTGGCCTCAAATACATGCCATACACAGACCGTCTCAAAACACTACAGCTTTACTGTGTCGCATATCGCCTACTCAGAGGTGATCTTTGCCTAACATACAAAGCTGTCAAACACAGAGCTGTTGGACATGCTCCACTTAAAGAAATCCCAATCTGTCCGAGCGTCGGCCCCAAAACCCAGACTGAAATACAAAAGGAGGGGGTGTATCCATTTTCATAAAGGATACCCACACCTCCAGGTTAGTGGCACAGCACAAGGCCTTGGAGACCATGCAAGTGCAACTAACATCGGACAAAGTTGCTTATCAGATCGTAGCCTGCTACAGATCACATACCTTGTCTCAGGACCCTCACTCAGTATTCTTGAGAACACTGGGAAATATAAAGGTCCTACCAAACACCATGATATGAGGAGATTTCAACTACCCAAACATTGACTGGGAGAATTACTCGAGTACAAAGTCCTTTGCCCAATGCTTCCTAGAGTTTATAAACTCAAACGGCCTGGAACAGCTGGTCACCATGCCCACTAGAAGTGACAACATACTGGACCTGATCCTCACCAACATGGGGGATCAGTGTTCCACACCAGAGGTAAACTCGCTGGTAGTATCAGATCATGAGGTAATCACACTGGACATCCACGTCCCGACCCCCCCCCCCCCACCAGTCAACAAAACCACTGTGAAAAACTTTTCAAAAGCAAACTTCACACTCCTCAAGACATAAGTGGAAAGTTTCAAAGCCCCCTTGTCACAGGATAATGCTATCCAATCTGCAGAATCCTTTACAAGTGCATTCTATGAGCATCTATAGGGATGCATGGATCGAGCCATCCCAATAAAAACCAAGACTCACTCTTCCAAAAAGAAGAAACCAATCTGGTGGTCCTTGCCCATAAATAAGCTATACAACAAAAGGAGGAAACTAACACATGACAGAGCAAAATTCCAAAAAGGAAAGGCATCACTGACCATTATTAGCAAGAAACTATGATCGCTCATAAAATAATCCAAGTCCAGTTTCTAAAGAAAAATTGCCAAGGAATCTAAAGATAACCACAGAGCCTTTTTTAGCTATATCAAACGTTTAGGTGGCAACTGTCAAATATGCTTTCAGTTACTGCAAAATGGCAAATAATACACCGAACCAACTGACATTGCCAACATCCTGGTGGACAAGTTCAGTGCAAATTTCACCCCCCCCACCCCCAAAAGGGCCTATGTCCATCGCAGAAGAATGCAGAGCCCCAGACTTCATGGACATGCAGGTAGAAACAGCCCACTCCAAAGCTAAGAACACAGCATCAATGGGACTGGATGGTGTCCTAGGCTGCATCTTACATGAGCTCCAAAAGGAACTAAACCCTCACCTACATTCACTGTTCAGACTCAACCTTACCACAGGCTATGTACCCAAAGAATGGCTTACAGCAACAGTCATCCCGCTCCACAAAGGTGGTGCCACAACAGAACCTGGGAACTATCGCCATATAAGCCTGACCAGTCTGGTCTGCAAAGCTATGGAGCAAATTATCATGGAACTCATAAACAGAGACATTGGGAAGCTCCAGATATTGGACCCTACCCAATTTGGCTTTGTTAAAGGCAGATCCTGCCTCCTAATCCTAGTTGACTTCTTTGAAACAGTTACCAAGGCCATAGATGAAGGGAGGGTAGTCCACACAGCCTACCTGGACCTCACTAAGGCCTTTGACACTATTCCCCACTCTGTCATCATAGACAAGGTTACCAGTTTAAACATTAACCCCTATGTCACGAGATGGGTGGCCAACTGGCTCACGGATAGAACACACATGGTCAAAGTTGCAGGTGCCATGTCCGACTCTAAACCAGTCACAACTGGCATCCCACAGGTCTTGGTCTTGGGACCCCTCCTGTTTAGTATATACTTCTCTTGAGGTACAGGCAAGCACGGGAGGACTATGGTTGACCAAGTTCCCAGATGACTGTAAACTGGGGGCCATAATTGACTCTCTGGCTGACACAGACATCCTCCAGAAGGGTCTTACAGAGACAGATACCTGGTGTCAAAACCATGGCCTCAAGCTGAATGGCAAAAAATGCATAGTCATCCCCTTTGAAAAAAACAAAGTGCCTACAATTTACCACATAGGTGGTAATCCACTTGGTACGGAAAATGTAATTAGGGTCCTGGGGACCCAGGTAGTTAGTAACCTCTCCTTTGATAATCACATTGGCAAAGTGGTTAGTTATTCCTTCTATGTAGTCCACCTAATCACGAAAGGGTTCACCTCTAGATCAAGACAGGTCATCGTGCCCCTCTACTCATCACTCATTAAACCTATAATAGAGTACTATGCCCCATTTGTTATGTACCTTAATTGGCACATGCAACAGCTGGTAAGACCACAGAAGTACTTCACCAAGAGGATCATGGGCCTCCAAAAGATGCCCTATGCAGCTCGACTAGAGAAACTCCAGCTCTACTCGGTTGCTTACTGCCTGCTCAGAGGTGATCTATGCCTGACGTATAAGGCCATGTCCAACCCGGAATTAATGGACATGCTCCACCTCAAGAAAAACAAATCTCTTAGAGCCACACGCTCCAGTGAATTAAACCTCAGCAAAGCAATAAACAGGATGTGCTGGAGGGATAGATTCCTGTCTCAGAGACTTCCTTCACTCTGGAATAGAATCCCAGTTGATGTTAGGCAGAGCCCCTTGCAGACTCTCTTCAAGAGGAATCTTGATGAGTGGATGGGAAATTGTAAATTTACCCCTAGGATCACTTCAGTGGCCCTGCTAGACAGAGGCCCAGGAAACTAATTTAAAAGGGAGGCGAAAGCCAACACATTCTGGCTAGGCTTATAAATGCCCTTGGGCAGATAGCCTAGTACCTACCTATGAACCTAGGGACCCAAACCTTGTCACCACAATAAACAGAACATGCTGGAGGGATAGATTCCTGTCCCACAGACTTCACATACTCCAGAATAAACTACCTATCTATATGAAACAAAGCTCCTCATTAGCACTCTTCAAGGAAAATCTTGATTATTGGATGGGAAATAGGAAATTCACCCTGGGATCACTTCTGTGTCTCTGCACGACAGTGGCACAGGAAAATAAATTTCTTGGGTGGCAAAATCCAGGGTACCTTTTTGTCTGGCCTTGTATAGGCCCCAGGGCCGATAGACTAGTACCTACCTATGAACCTTTGAACCTTGCCTAAAAAAGGTAATATGGGGACAGCACGAGCCTTGGCCAGTATTCAGAAGCATAGGGGCGACAGGTGAAAACCATCTGTAGTGAAGCAACAAGGCTTGTCTGTCATGTCATCACAGGCAGACAGACTGGGTGCCCTTTGAATGATACCAGAAGCTCAGCCAATTGTTGAAGTTTATCATCTTTCTGTTATATTGCAGTATCACGTAGGTGAAGTTAAGATGCTACTCAAGGTTTGACCCTGTGTGTGCCAGCATGTGGTGCATCAACCCATATATGATATGGTCATGGCCTATGCATACAATACACTCACAATACACCTAGTATGATAAGCCTGCTGAGGTTAGCAAATGTGAAAAAACCTTTGTGCAGACTGTCAGCAAGTAATGTCTGTATTGCACCCTGTAGCTCCATATTGCTTGCTGAAGTGTAAAGACGTACTTAGTTTGGATTAAGAACACCACACTTGCCAACTGTGTGTGTGTGTGTGTGTGTGTGTGTGTGTGTGTGTGTGTGTGTGTGTGTGTGTGTGTCCCTGGGGAGGAGCAACCTTTTTGGAGACTACTCAAACACCTTAGAAGTGGTATACTCATCTTTGTCAAGTCCAATGATGTCACCATCCTACAAATATACCTGTGGAAAGGTGAAATCCCAGTAATGTGTATAGTGCATTGTGTGAATGCGTACTGCTGTAGTATCATAATGTAGTTAGGTAGGGGTTTGAATCCAGCACTTGCCAACTGTGCGTATCTCTCTCCCTGGGGAGGAGCAACCTTTTTGGAGACTACTCAATTACCTTAAAAGTGGTATACTTATCTTTGTCAAGTCCGATGATGTCACCATCCTACAAATATACCTGTGGAAAGGTGAACACCCAGAAATGTGTATAGCGTGTCGTGTAAATGCGTACTGCTGTAGTATCATAACGTAGTTAGGTAGGGGCTTGAATCCTGCACTTGCCAACTGTGTGTGTCTCCCTGGGAAGAGCAACCTTTTTGGAGACTACTCAAACACCTTAAAAGTGGTATACTCATCTTTGTCAACTCCAATGATGTCACCATCCTACATATATACCTGTGGAAAGGTGAAATCACAGTAATGTGTATAGCGCTTCATATAAATGCGTACTGCTGTAGTATCATAATGTAGTTGGGCAGGGGTTTGAATCGTGCACTTGCCAACTGTGTGTGTGTCTCTCCCTGGGAGGAGCAACCTTTTTGGAGACGACTCAAACACCTTAAAAGTGGTATACTCATCTTTGTCAAGTCCGATGATGTCACCATCCTACAAATATACCTGTGGAAAGGTGAAATTCCAGTAATGTGTATAGCACGTCGTGTAAATGCATACTGCTGTAGTATCATAATGTAGTGAGGTAGGGGTTTGAATCTCGCACTTGCTGACTGTGTGTGTGTATGTGTGTGTTTCTGTGCTCCAGGTGTATGACGCCAATGTGGAGTGGGTTTTGATTTTTATAGTGTATGACATATCACAATGACAACTGTATGTGCATTACACATGTAAGGTAGCTGTGGGGCAAATCCATATACATACATGTGACCTCGAGTATTTCAGGTGGGTACTCTGCTTTCTCCATGAATGCATGTGTTATCTTTGCCAGAGCGTGCTGGCACTTTCCAGACCTTAGGTCACTTCTGTATGCTTGTGACAAGCTTAACCACTGCAGTGATCCCTGGGCTATGGCTTCCATTTCACATCCACTCATCACGGTTTCTCTTGAAGAGTGTGAGTGAGGGTTTATGCTTGAGGTATATTTGAAACCTTTTCCAAAGCAAGCAAAGTCTGGCAAAGATGACTAATCATTATAGGTTTGCAACAACCTCTGTGGATCTGCATGCAAACCCATTATTGCTTATGTGCTGCACAGAGGGATTTCCAAAACCCTTCGGTAATGTGATTATCAAAGCAGAGATGACTTTAACACATAGCTCTATGTATACATTAGTACCTGTTCCACATTTTGGGGGCTACTACCTATGTGGTACTCTGGGGATACTTTGTTTTCTAAAAGTGGATAACTATGCTTTCTTAGGCTTATAGCTTTACAGCATGAGTTTGACACCAGGTATCTATCTGTATGATACCCTTTTGGAGGATGTGTGTGTCATCTGGAGAATAAAGTATAGCCCACAGTATGCATTTTCATCAGATGTGGGCATACATATTCCTACTGTGTTTGCTTGTACCTTAGAAAGCTATATGCCAAACAGGAGTGGTCCAGGATTGAGTGCATGTGAATACCACTTGTTACTGGCATAGAATAGTACATGGAGACTGCAAATGTTACTGTGTGTCCTACATCTGTGCATCAGTTGTCATGCCATCATCTAACAATTGTTTATGGTCATTTTGTTGAGGTTATGTCTAATACCAGTATGTGGGATGGGTATGACTTGCTGATGAGCTATAGCTTGGCTGTGTTGACCTCCCCTCCCTCACCTATAGCCTTGTTGACTGGCTTGAAGTCTACTAGGTGTAAGAGCCATGATCTGGCCTTTAGAGAACCTAAGTGGGTATGGTGCAGTGTTTGCAGGTTCATAATGTCTCTGTTAATGAGTTCCATAATGCTGTGCTCCATTGCCTTCCAGATAACATTGGTTTGGCTTATAGGGTGACAGTTTCCAGGACCTGTTGTTGTTCTACCCTTAATCAATTTAAGTTAACATTTGCACTGGGTGTGACAAGGGTGGACAGGTTTAAGAATAAGTATATTAGAGGGTCAGGCCACGTTTGAAGGTTAGTAGACCATGCCAGATGGGCAGGATTAAGTTGGTTTGTACATGTGCTGAGGAGGGATGCAGAGCATATTGTGAAATAGATGCTAAGGATGAAGCTGCCAGGTAACAGGAAAAGAGGAATGCCTAAGATGAGGTTTATGGCTGTGGTAAGAGAGGATATGCAGGTGGATGGTGTGACTGCAAGATGCAGAGGGCAGGAAGACTTGGAAACAGATGATGTACTGTGGCGACCCCTAATGGGAGCATCGGAAAGGAGAAGAAGACGTAGCTCAACCCTTGTGGACTGTGAACACCATTAACATACATCATTCCACATGTATGTAACCTGTTTAGAGGCTCCATCTGGACAGAGCGTTTAGGTGAGTGGTGACTTCATATGTCAGCTTGTGTATGACACAGCCAGGGACACTGTCCAGTACCATTGCCACTGTGGTGTGGACCTTGTTAAAGAGATGTTTTAACTAGAGTGTCTGTGAATCATCAGGTATTACGTTCTGCAGGTCTGGAAATGTGGCCCTTGTGTAGCGACAGGATGGTGAAATCCGCATTCAAACTGTCTGACAAGGAATTGGTAATGTCAGTCAGATAAGTGTACTTTGTGACCATTTACATTAACTGTGACCCAATCTGAGATTTCCCCTGTAGATTATGAACAACAGTAAAAAAAGCTTTAGTATTGTCTTTGGAATCGTTGCCATTTTGTATTTTGAAGCTTGCCTTGTATGTTTATTGAGGGATTGAATTTTCCCAATGATGCTGACCAGAGCGGTTATCCCTTCTTGGTATGTAACTCTTTTTTGGTATAACATCACACCTTCTATTATATATTTAGTTTATGGCAGGGGTCCATGAGACTAATGCACTTTTACTGTATAAGTAAGAATTTCTTGTGTTTGTGATAGCACAGTCCATGCAACCCTGTAGGTGAACAGTGTGCATTAATACAGGATTATGCAGCTGGGACAGTGTTAACCTTAGTAATGCAAACCAATGACAGATAGTAACAACAGCATCACCCACAGCACAGTGTCAACCTGTGTCATACACACACATGCATACTCAAGTTCCAAAATGTGTGTAGTACAATGCATACTGACCACCAATAGAAACTATGGAGTGTTAACACTGGCCAATACAGGGCATGTCACCCTGCCCATGTATCCAATATACACGTACATGCAGACAGTGCACCTCCACCATGTTCACAAATGTACACCTGCAAACCTGTGCTGCACACACCCCACACTTACTGTCCACTGTATAACACATGCTGACACAACTGCACACATCAGCCAAGTGGCACATGGACAAACAAAACACAATTTGAATAAACACTGGTGGAAACAATACAACATTGCTAATTACAGCTGTAATGCATCATGCCTGCTCAGCTACACCTTCAAGGATATCATTACACTTCACTGCTGACAACATGCTACACATTCAACCATTGCTATACTTTATCAAAGTCACCCTGTGCATCAGCACCATGTTAGCCTGTTCCTGCATCAATGTTACAGATTACAGGAGGTGGCACAGGTTTCATCATATGCACAGGGTGTGTTGTTGGTTTGCCAGAGGCCTACACTGAGCCATACAATCGACGTGTGTGTGTGTGTGTGTGTGTGTGTGTGTGTGTGTGTGTGTGTGTGTGTGTGTGTGAGGGCCATGAGTACTGTTATGGGCCAATGTTGATGTAATGTGTGCGGGTATGTGTTTGCCATAGGTTTCTGGTTTATATGTGTTTGTCTGCATGCACACAGTTCCACCATGTGGCTGCCATATACGGTGATTTGTGGGACAGCTACAGACTGTATCTGGCAGGCTTTACAGATCACCATCTCTGGCCATAGATACGGAAGCTGTGCCTGGCAGGGGTGCTACAAGACAGTATCAGGTACTAATCCAGACTGGGTACTATCCTCAGAGGTTGACATATGTCCACTGGATCCAGGGCCCTGCTGGGACTGGCCAGAGCCACGTGCACGTGGTCTTCTAGGACGGTCTATGGACAGCCCCCCCAACATTGCTGGGGCTGGTACTGGCACTACGGGAGCAGCTGTGACTTGCTGGATGTCCACGGCGACCTCCAGCTGATGATGTTGCTGGCATACATCCACGTCTACGTCTTAACCGTCCCACACTGTCCTGACACATAGACATGACATTGTAGAGGACATCCAGTGTCTCACCCCAAAGTTTATCAATGACCTCAGTGTAATTACATATGGTACCTGCTAGGTCATGGATACTGTCATTTACAGAAGTGTTATGAGCCCTCTGTGCCCTTAGACCCTGCCTGGTGTACCGCTCCATTCGTGCCTGTGCCTCCATGACAGCCTGGAACATGCATGTAGTTGAAAGAGTTGTGGCACGTCTGCTAGGGGCATGATGACCAGCAGTGCTCTTACGAGAACCCCTGGGCATCTGCCTATGTGGTACCGTTCCAGACATCTGGCTATGGCTGCTGTGTCCTGATACATGTGCCATAGATACCACACTGTCCTGGCCAGTGCCAACCGTACATTGTCCCTCAGCTAAGGGGAATGGTGATGATGGATGTACAGGCAGTATGACTGTGTGCATGGATGGGGTGGAGACTTGTGTACTGTCAATTGGTGGCCCAACAATAGACTCTGACAAACCTGCCTGTGCCTCAACACACCTATCCTCATGATCACTGTCTGTCTTGGTGACATCAGGTTCCCTGCTGTACTGAACCAGCCCCACCTCAGCACCTGTGAGAGAAAAACAGGAAACGCACTTTAAGACCTGAACATGATGTCAGACCACATGCGCACATGCACACACGTGCACATACACACATGCACATGTGCACATGCACACATGCACATGCACACATAGAAATACACTCCTCCCTAAAGCAGATGCACAGACACACACACACAAACAACACTAGCAATCTCAGAACATACACAATAGCAGGTGATGGTGGGGTACAGTATCACAAGCAAAACAGTCATATCGCACATGTCAGCATTGCAGGACATGTGTTGCTCAACAGCATGCAGTGCAAGTGTAGACAGTCTTTGTTACTAACAGTATACATGGCTTTGATGCATGTGTTTCGTTATTAGGTGATTGGCCTCCCCCTAGAACACAATGCATACATGAACACAACATTGCTGTGCAAGTATTCAAAACTCTGTAATGTACTGTGCACCATAACCCACAGGTCTGCCTATCATGGCTGGATGTGTATCTGTGTGTCAGGTATCCAATGCTGATTACAGCCTCTGTGTCTTTAGCAAATAATTGCGGACACAATTTTAGCACATGCATGATGAGTATTCACACAACATCATCAGTGGTGCATGTATAATTGATGGAATACCATTCGTCCACATACCCAATGTACAGTCGTTATGGTGAGTGTAGATCATATTGTGGACATGCCAGTGTCATCCATGACATGACATGCTAAAACACAACTGCATATTTAAATATCACACATACCCAATGTGTGTCATATGACCTAGCCACTCAATAGCATCACAAGACATATATGTGTCAGTTGTGCAAATGGTGATTGGTATGCATATTGTTTAGAGGAACATATGTTTGCACGCACACACTATTGAGGTGTATAGGAATGAAAGCTATGTGTAGTACTGTGGTTACAATAACTGGATGGGGTATAGTACCATAGGCCATCATCATGAAGCATCATGTGGTCACTCAAGGCTACAAATGTTTCCCAAACCAGCACTAATCATGCTGTACTGGAACTGTACTACCTTGGCTACATTCATTTCACAACCAGTTGTTACATGGGTTTGTAAGGAGGCCAAAAAGGAGCATTCCCTGACATTAATGTGTAGTGTGTTGCAGAGTGTTTAAATGCCCCATGATAGGCCTCTACCCCTCAGGTATATTATGTGTAATGTGTGGATGAGATTTTGGATACTGGAGTGTGTCTTTACAGAGGGTCTGTGAATCCTTTATGTGTAGCATGTTAAAATGCTCTATGTATGACATGGTTCTACATGTTATGTGCATGTTGAGTATCAACTTTGCCTATCCAATGTTCACTACAGTGTAGCCACATTTGTTTGAGATGATCTAGGTATTGCATGTGTTTGAGGCAGTTAATCACATTAGTGAGATGTGCATGGTCTTACACCAAACATGCACAGCATGCATTATGGGTAGGTGTTACATGTGTACATGGCCTATACCTTAACTATGACATGCACTTTTTATTTACAATAATAAATGTAGAACACACTCACCAGCATCTGTCCGCTGCCTTGATGTCACCCCAGAGAGACCTACATAGAGATGAGACAGTTTGTCAGTGGCATTGCTACTGCGTGTTTGCAATCTTACAGTAGAACAACAGTTTACATTCACAGGCCTACAGATTATGTTCCAAATGATCAGTATTGCACAACAACAGGCTCCACATCTTCTAACTACACACTGCACATCTCACATATGCATGATCTACCAATACAGGTAACAGTAGTCTACAGATATGCCATGTTACCTTCATGCTCCATGTGTGCTTGCTGGGTGGCTCCAACCTCCATCATGGTGAACGTCTGCTGTTGTTGTTGGGCAGGTGTCAAGAGGCTCAGGAGCAGCTTCTCCACTGTGGTGAGGGGGGATGGATATTAACACCACCTCCTGTTGCAAGCTGTTGTCTCCGCACATCAGAAGCATGCTGACGGACATGTCTAAGTAGATCACTGCAGTGGTGGCGTACCTGCTCATATGTCCGGTTATGCAGGCCTACCTCATTTACCCTCAGGACAACATCTTGCCACATTGCAGTACGCTCCTGCTGGTTCTGGTTGGTTTGTGAGAACATTAGACTGTAGTACTGAATCATACAGCTACTAATGATCTCCTATTCAGCACTACTATAGCTGGGATTTCTGTGATATGCCATGATCCCTGGAAGACATAAAGAAAAAAATATGTCTGAGCAAGTCATATGGCACATTTAGCATTATACAGTACAGATATCATTGAACTGCCATATATAGCAACCTGTTGACTAACTGAGAGTGAAACACTTTACCTACCACTTATCACTGCTCACCCCACAACTGCTTAAAAGTGCCTAGCTCACTCTGTCTAATGAACCATGTTCTGCACAGCATAAAAATAAAATCACTATATAAGACTATACAAGAGTACCTGGCACACTGTATGCAATATAATGCACCACCTATCCACAGTCGATATACATCAAGCTGATGTGTAAAGAAATATGCCATCCATCACAATGAGTGTAAGGTCCAGTAAATGTATTACTTTTATACCACACAACTTGTTAATGGTAAACCCGTGGCCAAAATATGTGCACAATTGGGAATATAGGTCGCATACTGCTGTAGTCCACTATAAATGTTGCTAAATACGCAGTTATATGTTTTACCACACATATGACAGAGGACATGTTACAGACATACCCACACACACATCAGACATAATTACAGGACACAAAGGTATGGCAACCCAGATAAGCTTTACGTGTGTACTATACAGTACTGTGTGTCAGTACTTACAAAACCTTAATCTTGAGGAATGTAACCTGTGATAAATACAGGGACCACACAAAACAGTGGATGCAAGCAATGTGGACATACACCATATAGTTCGCTGTACAGGCCCAGAGCTTCAAGTAGTACTACAGTACACACAGGATTTGGATTCAACATCAGTACCAATCAATAATCATAGATGGAGTGCTTTAGCCTCCAATGACACACCCCAATTAAAACCAAGGGACTTAATCACACTGTATGTCATAACACTTTTTCTGCCTAGCAACAGAATACACAGCTTTTGCTGGGATCAAAGCAAGGACCCATAATACCATGACATAAACAGTTTTCCACTAAGCTATCCCACAAATACATATCTTTGACGTATTCACAAACACATTGACCATCACAGCCAGTCAACAGTACAGAGAATCTATTGCAACAAGTAGATGTAGGTGTGTATGAGTATATATGACTCTCTCTCTCTCTCTCTATATATATATATATATATATATATATATATATATATATATATACATCCATTGGTGTACATATATATGTAGGCACATATACATTTCACCTTTCATAGTGGGAATATCAATTATACAAAGGATGTGAGGTGTACAGTAATGTAATAATATCGCACAGTCTTGTGATAAATGCATTGGAAGTGTTCACAGGCCAGGTAGCTTTAGCAGGCCTCACTGGCTTCAACATTTCAAACTGAACAAACCACCCACACTGTTTAACCCCCACATGTCATATACCAGCACTGTATGATGTCTTGTTTATTACACACTAAAGCCTACATACAAATATGCGCATACTAATCTTCACCAACATATATATCTCCACCCTTCACAAACAGTTGCAATATGTCCCCTTCTTTATGCACATATACAGATATGAATATATATGACACATATATATTTCTCCATATGTGTGTGGCATACACACACAAGGTCCACACTGTTGTAAGTCCCTGGACCTCACAGCTGAACTGTTGGGCCTTGCTGCAACACAAACAGGTGTCACATGTGAACACACACTAACATTAGAGGGGGTATATATAGCTACAAATGCTAGATAAGCATACTAGACTGCTGCAGCAGTTGCCAATGCTAAGCTACACTTTGTCACACCCATGTTTATATAATAGCAGCACTAATCCCCCCAACAGCCATTGGCCACACTACTGTACAGAACACAGATAACATGGATCAGATTTTTGACATTTAATGCTGAGCTACACATTTCACAGGTATGTCCCACTGCCCACAGGTACACACTATACTGTCCATAGCAGTAGTTAAGCAGGACATCTGTGCATAGATAAGTACTGCTGCCACATATGAATGGTTCACATTATGTAGACTACTCTTCAAAAACATCTACTACATGCCAGTAAATACATATGTGTCACATACCTTTCCTTTGTATGATTTGGTATTATTTCTTTTTCTTTTTCCTTTTCTCTGTGTGTCTCTCTCTCTCTCTGTATGTCTCTGTCTCTCTGTCAGTCTCTGCAATAGAGTGATTGAGTTTGTTGGCAGCGATTGCAGCCTGCTTTTGTAGGTATTTGCACATGAGCATGTGATGGCCTCTGCACCAATTAGTGGCCACCACTTGCTAATTGCATGCAGCCTGCTGTGTAGTAATTGCAGTAATCACTGTCATAGCAACCCAGTACTATAAATTGCTAACTCAAGTAGGCGTGGCCCTTTCAGCTTTCCAAGATGGAGATCATCCTTGTTTGCTGTGGACATCATTGTTTAAGATAGAAGGTTGGTATAGTTCTTATATCAGAAGCCAGGTGTGTAGCCAGTGATTTACATTTTGTACTCAGACCTAAATGTTGCTGCTTCCACTACAGACTTGTCAGTATAGAAATGTACTCACCCCTCAAAATGCTAACCCAAGATACATGGGAGGATGTACTTTCTTTTCAAATTTTACAATTAACTGCCATACAAAGCTAGTTATTGAGATGTATTCCTTTGACACAAGAATTGTTTGTGAGCTGCTATACTGTGAATATTCATTTACTCAGTTCTAAACAGTTTGTGCTTTTTTAGTGTTGACATTAGCACAAGCTGCTCAGAAAAACTGGACACATGTCAGTACTGTGAGTATGCTTACCTACATCCTTGGTAGACTCTGCACACGCAGGTATATTCTACATTTGGGTAGGGGTGCAGAAGTACAGATAGCGTAAGTATTATTCTGTGAATTTTATCTTGTTGGACTTACAGGGTTGCTGTGTACATGTTAGTTTATCAAGGCAAGTAGTCTGCGTAACTCCCAACTGTGGACCTATCCACATGGTAGCCAGAGATTAGCCTGTTATTCTTTGTGCACCACACAGGTGTTTTCAGCAATAGAGCAATGGCATTCTTACAGATGGTTGCTACCAGTACATGGCTACATCCTTTTTCTATTTCAGTGTTGTATTCCTACATAAGGGTATTCTTCTGGAACTCCTTCCAAAGCTATTTGCACAGTGTGTAACAGCAGAAAGGCTGCTATGCCTGTGTGTTTCTTCCTCTGCCAGACCTCTCAAACACTCAGGTACATATTTGAACAGACTCAGGGAAAAGTAGAGAAAAAGTCAGGGACACCTTTAAAATATTATTGCCTTTAAGTTGAGACTTTGAGAGAACCAGAGCATATGGATTAATACACATTTTCTGAAGTAAACGAAGTGTCTAACTCTTAATTATTGTCATTACTCATTACGTGTAATTCACCACCTTTCTGGCCAAAGTCAGTAGTTTTCGGAGGGATTCAGAGGGACAGAGCTAAATTTTGTTTCAAAATCAGGGACATCCCTGAAAATTAGGCACAGTTGGGAGGTATGGCCTCTGCCCTAAACAGATATGTCAGTGTTTGTCCTGCTCTGATACTCTGTGGGGGTTGTAAAGTGATGGTGTAACAGTATTTCCTGCTAGAATGGCTGTTTCTCTTATCACAGTCATGTAATGTAATCCCACAACAACTGTTGGTAAAGATCCACAGAGCAAGTTGTGTGGTATGGCATTCCTATTTTTCTTCTACATTCACTCATTCTGATGCATGATATATTTATTTCAGCACCAACTTGTATATCTACCCTGGCTTAGTGGTACTTCATGCAGTGTAGTGTGTACAAGGTCCCAAGTTCGAGACTGACAGAGGTGTTTTATTTTGCTGCTGAGCAGAACAAGGGCCGTCACAGAGTGACTAAGGCACTTTTAAGCAGTTGTAAGCGGGTTTGTGCGATGCTTAGCAATGCTTAGCTAAGCACAAACAAGCGCACACTCGAGCAAACCCGCTAACTACTGCTTAATAGTGCTTATTCCCGCTAACCCCCACGCTCATTTCTTTGAAAGAAAAGAAAATGGGGAGATAGGAAAGTGGTGAAAAAGGGGCACAAAGAGAGAAAGACAGTAGGGAAAATAGCTCAGGATGTGCAGGATGTGAGTAGGGAAGGTCCATAGCTGCCCATTTCTTTAACAGCAACAGCTGTGCATATGGAATAAATTTGGAGGTAAATATGAAAGCTTCAACCCCTGAGAGAGGGGTGAGGACAACAAAGTATGTTATAATGCCAATTAAATTACATTTTATGTGTCTAGGGGACATGTGCGCAAAATGGGCAGCTATGTATGGGGCGTAATTTTTTTTTGGGAGCATATTGCCCTTTTTTTTTTAGGTGAGAGTGGAATGTGGGGTAGGGGAAGTAGGTATATTTGGGGAGGTAGGTTGGGGAGGTAAACAGGCAAGACAAACAAGATGCATACAGGGGCGGAATATGACACGTGGTGGGTGAACACCATTGACTGGGAGGGATGTTTGGAAATCGCAAGCCCATGAGCCCACAGATGACAACAGGGGAACTGAGATCCCCACCCATGGACAGTCACCACTGCACCTTCACAGCCCAGAGGGTGGCTGTGATGGGGGCTGTGTAGGAGGGGCAGGCTGACCCGGGAGTTGCGCCACTTGTGCCTCAAGCTGGCATAGAGGTTCTGCAACAGAACGCTCAATCTCTCTACGCACCACAGTGATAGGTGGCCCTCCTCAGCCCATGTTTGCACGGGGGGGGCAAGCCGCATTCCCTGCAGTGCTTCCACCCAAAGGTGACACAGGGCCAATGGAGGAGGAGGTCCCAGGCTGGGCACCGGACCTGCTGGTGCCAGGTGCCATGGCCAGCTGAGGTGGGACAGGTGGGTCCGCTGGGACCGGCCTTCCCATACAAACTATGTTTTGGAGAATTTAATAAAGATAAGGGTTAGTAACAGTCAACAGCATTCCTAGTTAGTTATAACAGCATGCAGAAGTATTCCCATTAACCCAACACACCAGAGTTTCAACAGTTGAAAAGCAAGCATACCACATGCATATATAGAACAATAGTGGACATTACAACAGTATGCAGGTTTAATTGATGGCAACAGGCCACCAATATTGTGGTATTTGCACAGGGTACATGCATAGAAATGAATGCAAATATTTATAAACCAATAGGACATATGTCCCAACAAATGTTTTGAGATTAGACATACCAGTTGAGGTGTGGAATTGCATTTTTTATGCACATACAGTAGGGTGGAAAATATAGCTCAATTAAAAATTATATATCCTTCTAGTTTACACTACATTCATATTAACTGCAGTTATATATCCCTTACATGTATTATTATACTACCCAATGTCCTTCTATTGTGCAACTGGATTTTGCTAGATCATTATATACATGAGCTGTATCTGACATACAAACTGTCCAGGATGCAGATGTTACTGCTACATATTTTGAGAGGTGCTCACACACACTACTGCTGAGATGGTACACTGACAGCTCTACTTTCATATAATTATCTAGATATGTTCAGGTGAAATTATCAGTTATATGTTAACAGCTCCCTACATTTCTGGCAGCACACTGACATTTCTGGGGAACACAATAGCAAGCTACTCATGTGCCAGATTAACCTGTACATGCTGGGCATGAACCAACAGTTAAGGGCTGTAAATATGCATAAAAGCTACTGGCACTCCCTTCATCCACTTTATATGGACCTACCCAAGTGTGGGTTAATTAACACTGCTTAATACAACAGTACTATCTCTAAAATGTAACAGTACAACAACATATCAAAGAAAATCACAAAGACACACTCCAGGAATTATGCCTTTATTAAAGATTTATTACACCTTTATTTATTGGGTTAAAACACTTTTTTGAAGGTTCTCTCATTTATTTTATATAACAGTACATGTAGAATAATTACTAACCTGCCTGGTGATGCAGCCTTTGCCGCCTATCTTCATGGGCTTGCTAACTGATAGCCCCGACACCTGCAGCTGTGAAGTAAATGCAGTGATATTGAGACATACCTATCCATAGTATAGACAAGAATAGCAATTCTTAAATACTTAATACAATGGCTACTTACTCAGTACTGGGGCATTTGCCATCGCACGGGCCTCCTGGATCTACTGGTCCAGTTAATCCTCCTTACATCGCTTCAGGTCAGAGTAATGGTGCCTGTCCTGCTCACCAGTCCGAGGAACGCCAGTGGCACTGGTGAGATCATGAGCTAGATAGTTCCAGGCCTCCATTTTGTATTGGGTGCCCCGCAGGAGTCTTTCCTCATGATTGTGGACAAGGAGCCAAACCATTACTTTGGTCTCTTCAATGCCCCAACGTTGCACTCGAAATCGAGTGCCTTCTCCAACATCGGCCATGCTGACTGCAGAAGGGAGCTACAACCGGTTATGGCTAGTATTCCCGCCTGTGGTGCTTAAATATGCCTCATTTCCCACACTTATTTGTAATTGGCCAGTTTTGAAAAAGCTCAGCTGTAGGCACACCTGCTTAGCTAATGTTAGCAATGTTTAATATTCCTTTGATAGATATGTGTCAGTTGAAAGTGCATGGTTATGTACTGTGACTATAGTGCACAGTATCCCAGGTTCGAGCCCTGTCACTCTTTTTTATTTTCCTACTGGCCAGACCTGAATGGTTAAGGTACAGTAAAGGAGGTTTGGCCGTGTTTAGCCGACTTTGCTCAACTTTGCCCGATTTTGCTCAGCGTCGCTCGACGTTTCCCGACATTGCTCGACGTTGCGCTGGTTAGCGCGGTGCACAGCTACTCGCAAACATGTTCTATTTGCGCTAGTTTGTGCGATGCGCAAAAACATTGTGCTAGTTAACGCAGTGCTCAGCTACGAGCAATTAAATATAAATATGCTCAATACTGGTAAAATATGCTTAGCAGTGCTTTACATTGCTTAAAATAAGTTACTCATGCATCAGTATGCATAACAATTTCGCCTTCCTATATATATATATATATATATATATATATATATATATATATATATATATATATGTGTGTATAATTCGTTCACAACTACATATAACATTTCAATGCTTTTTACAAAACTTTAAATAATACATGTCTGGAAATATTTTTGTATACAGATTTCCAACAGAAAATGATAAATGTAGTGGTGGGACTCGAACCGGGAATGCCTTCTCTTTGTGCGAAGGCTCTAACCATTATGCTATCACTATTTTGCTTAATTTGCATATATTTTTCTTATTATCCTCTTCGGTGTCTAAACTGCTAACTGTAGCTAAGCAATGAGCAAACGTGTGCAAACATGCACAAATACGGGCAGCTATATCAGAAATGAAAAAAAAAATTTCTTTTACTTTTTATATTTGTACGGAGTTTACTATATGGGGGAGTTTAGTGTTAGAATGTGCACATGTGAGCGGACTTGCTCATGTAACTAGACATTTCCCGAGTTTCAAACTTGCAGGGTCGTGGATTTTTGGACTGATCGGCAGTCCGACACGCCCACTACACTCGTCCATGCTCAGTGTTAGTTTTAGAGTTGAAGCAGCGCACCCTCATATGCATGGCGCGCTGCGCCGTCCTAGTCTTAGACTGGATCTTCCATGTAAGACTGATTTAGTCTTACAAGGAAGATTAGTGAATCCTGGGGATAGTTATTTGAAAGTATTAAACTTCATTAAGTAAAGAGGAAGAAAAGAAAGTCGTAAGAAATCCCAATCCCTTAATCTGACAGCATACCAGCAAGGAACAGGAGTAGTACTAGGAATTTTAAAATAAAGTATGAGCTTAAGGTCATTAGAAAGAAAACTACACATCTTTTTTTTCAGTTATATCAAGAAATTAAAGAATAATCTTCACTAGTGCAGTGAGCTCATGTACAATAATATCACATATTATAATACCAATAATATACCAGATATATTTGCAGAAGGATTCAATGTTAACTTTGCCCTACCTACCCACTCTACTGCCCCAATATCTCTGAAATTTAGTTAGCCATGAAATTACCTTAAAATAATTCTTAGAATCCCTGTTAATGGCTAAATATAATATTTCCTTGGACTAGATAAAATACTAGGCTGCATTGTTATCAGTGACAAGTATGCATATCCAAGTCTCTACAGAAACTGTTCAGCCTCAGCCTGTCTACAGGGTTTGTTCATGATGGTTATTGAACAGCCACTTTGACCCCTCCTACACATGCATGGCCCATCTACACACCCAGGTAATTAAAGACCCATCAGCCTCACCAGACTTGTATTTAAAGCCATAGAACATATTATAGCACAACTCATTTATACAGGCAAGTTAGCTGATCTATACCACACTCATCTTGGTTTTATGAAGAACGGGTCCTCTCTCTTCAGCCTAGTAATCGTATATGAAAAGGATACAGAAGGTGTAGACCGTGGCCCCTTGGTGCATACTGTTTAGCTTGACCTGGCCAATATTCTCCATGACAGTATACCCAATGCTGGTAATATTAAAAAATAGACTCTGTTAGTATAAACCCCCTATGATATCTTCTGGATTGAAAAATGGGATATCCAACAGATCCCAAACTGTGGAAATTGCTGATACCATCTCTGAGCATAAATGTATAACTCATGGAGGAGTATTTATGAAAGGATTCAGAAGTGGGTCCTACCCTGTATGACATTTATTTGGTATTTGTCCCAACACTACCTCAGAAGTGTTAGGTGACCATGTTTGATGATGGCTTTACAAGCTGGATGCTGTTATCCTCTCATCCTATGATCCAAAAGAGTTTCAGCCAAGTGCTGGAATATGCCCATACCTGGACTACTGACAGTGGTCTCAAGCTAAATGGGAAAAAGTGCAGCATAGTAACATGCAGCAAAAAAGCTGTTCCAACCTCCTATGTTGTAAAGGGTATTCTTCTGAACAGATACAGTCATAAGATTTCTGGACTACTCTTTGAGCAACTCTTGTTCATTTGGTCATCATTATTCCACCATAGTCAGGAAATCCATCTATCTGTCCCAGTTAATTTCCTAAAGGAGTATCTTCAAGATCCAAAGAAGTCTTGAAAGAATATATTTGACTACTGTACTCTTCCCTAATCAACCCTATCATTCCTCTGATGTGTATAAAACTAAGCATGTCACTCAAATGGAATGATCCCCAAAGATACCCTATCAAGAAAATAGAAGGCCTTAAATCATTCAACTATTTATACAGATTAGCATGATTCTGTTTATACTCGGTAGTCTGCAAGTAGCTATAAGGTGACCTGTGTCTCAGTTTTTGGGCCATGACACAACCTGTCCTGTTTGACTTCCTATTTCTTTGCAAAACTTGTGACTCTACAAGCCCTGGCGTTAGGGACCTAAATTTTCACCAATAAATAAACACAACTGTCTGGAGAGTCTATCTCCAAAATCTCCCAATGTGAAAAGAATGTGCAACAATCTACAAGTCAAATTGCTACTTTGGTAACCATTAAGGTTAGTCTTGATGACAGGATGGGTCAACAGAAATTTACACCAGGGTTATCATGCTCAGTTTGGTGGTGGGGGGGGGGTGAGCACTATTACGTGTTTGAACAGGGAGGTACAGACTATTAAGTGTGTCAGCTTAAAGGTGTATATGAATAGGCATCTTATGATTCATAAGATCCCTTGGCTAGTATTGCTCGTGGGTTCATTGTAAAAGCAGACTTGACTGAGTGTGCTGCCTGGGTAGTTAGCTTATGTTGCTTTGCTCTGCTAAGTGTGTCATGGGAGAAAATACCCATGAAATGGATGGTAGTATCCCAGCACTCTTTAACACATGCTTGTCTCACATCAGCTGAGTCTAAACTGATTGACTGTGAAATAGATGAAATAGTAGACCTTTTCATGTCAAGTTGTACTGATGTGCAGAGTTTCATGGTATCAGATGATGATAAAGAAAAGATGATGTGCAGAATTTTACAGAATGTTTTAATACCATCCTGATGTAACTACAGTTTCTGATGTCCTTACATGCATACAAATATTCAGGCAAGGGCATGAATGTTCTTCTAGCCTGCCAGTATACCAGAACAGTCATCCCCATAATACGTGCCCAAATTCTTCTTAAAAAAATTTAGACAAGCCTTTGTTTAGAAGTAATCTGTTAGCATACTCCAAGTATCATCTACTATCTCAGAGAATCAGTTAGTATATTTCTCATTCCAGTGTAGTCATCTCAGGATGTCTAATGCTTTTTTATAACCCCAAGCATTCCAAGAAGTAGTCTCTAAATGCCCTATTTATGTGAAAGAGGACTCTTCTTAAATATCTATTTGAGTCACTGTACACGTAAAGATGTTCAGTCTTTCATACTTTCACATCCATGGATTCCCTTGGTATATTTCTGCTGTACGCTTTCCAATCTACTACTGTTTGTTTTCTTATAATGTTCCCATACTATTATTCCATACTGTAGTTTGGGGATACCATAATTTACAAACAATAATTTCATCATTTGCAATATCTCAGATTTTACAAATCTTTCTGTACAGTATACAGTTTTGTAAACTATCATTGACCAGTTGGTTGACATGATCAGAAAAAAACTCAAAGATGGATCTGCCCATAAACTCAGTCCTTATTAGAATCTATGGTTTCAATCAGGGTGTGCTGCATGAAATATTCACCCTTTGGTCTATCTCCCAAATCTCATATGCTTAGCTTTTGATGGACTTATTAGCATATTATTGGTCTGTTTCCCAAATGTCATATACTTAGTTGTTGATGGATTTATTAGCATATTTTTCTACTAAGACCATCTGATCAATTAAGTCAAGTTCTATTGCAGACATGGTCTATCCATAAGAAATGTAAACATATTTCCCATTTTCAGGTCATCTGTATACAGACTGTAGAACACCTAAGATGAAAATGATAGTTCGGAAAGATGCAACCTAACAATTATGGTCCCAGGATAGAGCTCTGTGGGGGACACCCTAACTGTAATTTAGAATGTGACTTGCCCATCTGTTGATGATACTTGCTGCATTCTATTTGAAAGCCATTTAGCTATCCTTCCTGGTAAGATGGATAGTTGTGTAGTTATCCATTTTATCAGTATTATATTAATACCTAACTGCTCTAATTTATGTTTTGTGTATAAACCTGTCAAAGCCTGAAGTTAGTTCCATGTAAATTACATCACAACATACTTTTTCATTTATAGCTATTATTAAAGAACATTCTGTTATAGTAAGTTATTGGCTGTGGTTCCCTATTAGATGATCGAAGACGCGTTCGTTCGAATGTGTCTTGATCGAACTTGAAAGCGCGAAACTGCAAAATACCAAAACGGCATATAAGCAAATTCTTTCCCTGGGAAAGAACTCGCTTGGCCGCATTCAGTATTTTGCAGTTTTCGTCACTTTAGTGCGATCTCGGAGTTGGTATATTTAAGTAGGGGGGTGTGGGGGCACAGCCCCCCATGTTGGGGGTTGTGGGTGGCGAAGCTCCCCCACTTTATATAATGTTTTAAAGTTTTTTTTTTTCTTTCAACAGCAATTTTTTGCCCTGGGAAAAAATCACTGTTCTGAGTGTTTGGGATTGTAAGCTTTCTTACATGGGGTCGATTAATCATCGTTCGCTTTTTTAAGCATTCGAAGATATAATATAGACCCATAGGCTGTAGATATTTGATTTCAAATCCCACCCTTTCCATGTCTGCCAATAATGAATCCAAATTTAACTTCACTGTTATTTTCTACATGACAATTAAGGAGACATATGGGTCTGTGTGAATCTGGGTTTGTCCTGTTTCATTTCTCTTAAAGGCGGGTTTACTCCAATGAGCACAAAGACCATGTCATATGTGTACTTAGCAGAGGCATAGCTGGCTCACCAAACTCCCTGTGCCAGTCTCTGAACTAGCCCCCCACCCCCTTGCTCATAGTAAAGAGCATTAAAAAGGAAACACTTTGATAGACTGCTCTTGCTCCCACTCCCAAGCATGCTCTCCACCTACCAGCTCTTCATTGGAAGAACCCAGAAAAAGGCAAATCCTCAGGTAAACTGGTCACAACAGTCTGATACCCCCCCCCCCACCTGTAACAGCACAAAAGAGTTGCTTCCTGTACTAGCATTTCTGAAAGCATGCAGGAATGGCATTCAGATTCCACCCACTAACAGGTTGCACCCGGGGCTTATGCCCATTTCTCCTCACGCTTGCTTTACTACTGGCACTTAGGGTGACGGATTTTAGAGTAGACCCTCTCCTGCCAGTAAGGCAGCCAGCTAAAATATAGAAAACTTTACACAGATCTAAACGGTGGAGGTGGTATAGTGTATATTGAATATACGAAGAAATGTTTTTCTCTATTACACTCTCTGTATAAATACAGTAAACATGCATATGTGTGTGTGTATATCTGTGTGAGTGTGTGTGTGTGTGTGTGTGTGTGTGTGTGTGTGTGTATATATATATATATATATATATATATATATATATATATATATATATATATATATGCACACAGACACACACACACACACACATATATATATATAAATTGTGTGTGTACACATATATCTTTATATATATATATATATATATATATATATATATATATATATATATAGATATATATATATATATATAGGTAATCTTAGATATAGCTAGCTATACGTGTCTGTGTCTGTATGTGTATAGATATATATATATAGTTTTTTTTATATATATATATATATATATATATATATATATATATATATATATATATATGTATGTATGTATCTACACACACACACGCGCACACACACACAAACACACACACGACATAGTTCACTTCCCAACCTGCAGTAGGCACATTCAGAAGACATAGTAATCCTTTGGATATTTTGAGTTGGCTGTAAACAGCAGAACATTTTTTTCTTACACTATATAATTAGTCAGCATCCTGTTTAAAATATACCAGAGATTACATAGATCTGTCAGCTGTAGAACAATTTAATCTGTATATACAACTGCTCTCTATATTAGATGTGCTTTCGTGTTCACATTTCTGTTTTCCTTTATGGGATAAAGGTCTACAAAAAAATGAGTGCTTGGCACTTACTTTCAGATTTGTATAATCTGCTTTGAAAATTCTGACTTTGATGCTAGTTTGACAAGAGACTTTTTTATAAACAAGTAGACTTCTGCAGATAAGAGAACAAAGCAGTAACACGTCATCAACACAGAAGATGCCAGTCCGCCCTCCCCGAACAACTTTTTTATATTGGACATGTTCTGTCGGTTACATCACTTGGGAGATGCCTTTACTGATGCCATAAAGGTAGAAGTAATGATAGGAGGGGCACAGATTATCAGCTGAAAATGTAAAACTAATAAAAAGAAAAACCTGCCAGTATTCATTCCTTGGAATCACTTTATTAAAACATTACTTTCTTTCATCCATTACTTTGGACTTAAATTGCCAACAACTAATCAGGCTGTTTATATACTAAAACAGTCCTTAAAATTATGCTGTACATCAAATGATCAACTTTATAAATTAGTGCATTTAAATAAATAATATTAAAAGTTAATTACAATTTTGCTCTTGTAATTTCTAATGCACAGTATAAAGAAATATTGTCATTCAATCCCGGAGTTTTTCTAGTGTTTAATCTTAACTTCCAAAACAATGTATTCTTCTTATCAGCACTTGTCACATTGTTGGAAGTTTTACCAATTTAAAAAATTTATTAAAATTTACATAGCTTTGAACATGTAAACTCAAAGCATTATGGTTCTTACATAACCAATTCAGTAATTATGTTTCTCTATCCTCTGCTGTAAATATCTTTCCATCTTCCCAACATAAACACTTCACATGTGCAGCCTTAGGCAACATAAAGTATGTTAAACAGTTAAAATGCCCTTTACAACCTGTCGATGTGGAGAATCAGTAATAGGAATATATGGCCCAGATTTAAATGTCCCTGCCTGACATTGTTTGACATTGTCAGTAGTTTTGCTTCATACCATAACTGTTTTACAAACATTGTTTTAGATTTCTACTTTTCTGAAAAACAAATCTTGCTGAAAACTCAAAATTAGCTGGATCAAAAAGGATTTCAACTAAATTCCATTTCTTAATAATTTTGTTTTGAGTTGCTTTTTTATTACAGAAAATCATAAAACCATCATTGATACGGACCAGTCCTGTTATCAGTTAACTTCTTTAGTAATTCTTTTTTGAAGTTGGAGCAGACATATCAGTCATTACTCAAGAATGCATTTTACAATATCCAGAAACTCACCAGTATAACCCCTATCTAGGAAAATAGTTTTTACAATCTCAGCTTCAGTAAACACCTCTTCGTAAGGAATAATTAATGTAAGAAAAAGTAACTGCCCTTACCCAAAATTATTTTAAACCTAAAGGATAGTTACTATTAAAATATAGGAAGGCATCAGAAAAGTTGGTTTTATATGTAATGAAAAATCATTAGAATTATTGGTCACATCCTTATAAATTGCAGATTCCAAATAATCAATATTTTAAAAAGATGAGTGAAAGCAAAGTTTAAAAAAAATCAATATATTAGTATCAGTGGCTCAACAAGTAGCACATTTGCATTTGGTGCTAGAAGACAAAAAGGCTGTGGGTTCTAGTCCCATTGCAGGTGCTTGGATTAATTTTCAAATTGTTGACATTGCAGTGCACCATCAGGGAATTGTTGCACTCCTGAGTCTTTCATTCTTTGACTTAAGATGTGAAACTGGTGTCTAATCTGCTTGAACTGGTGGTAGCACAGGTGGATGTAAAAGATCCCATGGCACCTATCAAAAGGAATAGGGTATGTTAAATAAAACAAATACCCATTTGTTAACCTATCAAACCCACTGGACACAGTCCAATTTAGGGGTGACCTTGGAACAATGTCTGGTTAAGTGACTTGCTCAAGGTCATACAGCAGACAAATGAGGGCTTAGGGAATCAAACCTGGCACCATAGGAACTACAGCTGACAGTCTTAACCCACAGCACAAACTGACAGATTAAGTTCTTTGATATAGTTACAAATTTCCCCTAGTAGTGTGGATAACACTTTGGGTCTTTCTTATAAAGAGGTCACTAGCCTAATGGGACTAAACCAGTCAACAAAGGATAAATAAGTAAACAAACAAACAACTATTCAACAAATCTGGTGATGTTTTGTCTGCTCCCTGACCATAAGTCTTTTCCATTTGTTATTGACAGCACAGTGGGCTCATTGGACATCGTCTTTTTTTCTTCACAAAATTCATAGCCAGTATTACAATCTCTCTCAACCAAACAGAAAGACAAGACAGGCACATACACACATGCATACACAAATACCCACTCGCCTGTATACTCACACTCTTGCCCTCACAAAACCCATACCATGGGTGCATTCTTAATAAAAGCAAAGAAGTCTTACATATTTTTAGCTCCATTTTTGTTATTTGGCTAAGGGCTCAGCATTAAAAAAAACTAACTTTCAGAATTTAAATATTTTTCAGATAATTTATGGGACCTTGAATTAGCACATTCATTTCTAGGACCTGGAAATGGCTGATAAATAAAACAATGTGAGACACCACGCCATGTGTCTGCTGTAAATATAAGAATATATATTTTTGTTCAGCTAATAGAACAACATTGATAATACTTTTATTTGGTATCTATATATTTTATAGATCATTCATGGAGCACTGAATTGGCAGACAAATGAAATAGTGTTAGACATTATTAGATAATATAAGGTTGTTTAGTTTTATTCAACTAATGGCTCCTTGCTAAATATTTATAGGTCATATGATAGGGACCATGAATCAAGAGGTGAATAAAATATTGAGAGATATCATGTGTCAGCTGAAGTGTACATTTGTAAATTTTGTATTCAGCTAATGGTGCATAAGCATTTTTCTCTCATTTCTGCCACTGTTAAGGTAGAGGGCCTAAATAATTAGTATCTTGCAGGCGTCTTTTATTGCTGTTACCACTTGGGGAGGTGGTATCTGACTCACTAAACCAGTATTTCATAATTCTAACATAGTTTAAAAATGTATTTTTCATTTGTACAGTATAATTTGCAGTCATCATTTGGGAGGAATTTGCTCAAGAGATGCATCAGACATGGTAACAGACCTGGCATATATATACACACTGCAAGCAGGGAACTAGGATGCATAACTAACAGATTTTATATTTTATTCTATTATAGTGAATAATTTTTAATCACTCTTTAGGGGAATTTATACAGAGAGTTCCAATGCAATAACAGACATGCTTGTTATTTATATACCACAAACAGAGAACTAGGTTGTATAACTGAGAGGTTTTATATTTTTTATTCCATTATACTATGTCATTTTTTTGTTACTGTTAAGGGGAATTTATACTGGCAAACCCAGCCTAAGACAGATGATATATATCATTGGATGGATATATATATATATATATATATATATATATATATATATATATATATATATATATATATATATATGGGTCTACTTTACATGATCGACATCTCAAATGTTCGACTTTCATATGGCTGAGACCATATGATCGAACATTTGAAACATCGACCATGTAAAAAAATAATACAAAAAAAAAAAACAAAAAAACAAAATGTGTCTAGCACACCCCACACCTCCCGCTACTTATATATACAAACTCAGAGATTGCACTACATTGTGGAAATGGGAACTCTTACCGTTCCGTGCTGTATGGATATCTCCATTCAGAGCAGTCAAGCTTTTAAAAGCTTGATCATATGGTCTCAGCCATATGAAAGTCGAGCTTTTAAAAGTTCGACTATCTGAAGGGGACCCATATAGCTATATATACATATACGCACACACACACACACACACACACACACACACACACACACACACACACATACTGTGACTAATATACAAGGAGCAAATGTGTACAGCTAAGAGATTTTACATTTTTTACTCTTTTATAATGTAAATTGTTTAATCACCATTCAAGAAAATGTATATGGAGAGGTACTGTCCAAGAAATACCACAGCCATTTATACACATCATGATTTATATACTATGAACAGAAAACACATTTTTTTATGTTTTACTGTATGTGCATTTTATCACCACTCAGGGGAATTTTATACTGGTAACCTCAGCCCCAAAGATAGAGACATATGCACATATTGTTACTTACATACTGCAGGTAGGGAACTAATTTTGTATAACTAAAAAAAATGCTATATGTTTGTTCCTCTATACTGTGTATTTTTATCACCATTCAGGTAGATTTATCTTATGAGCCCCAGCCTATGAGATATGATAGCCATGTGTGCAATTTGTGGCCTATTAAACAGCAGGCAGAAACTAATTTATCAAAATGAAGCTTTTTGTTTTCTTTTTCCTTTGTACTGTGACATTTTTAGTAATGATTCTGGTGAATTCAAACCGAGACGCCTGTCTAACAGATACGACAGCCATATGTGTATCCCAGAAACAGCAAACTTTTTAGTGTTTTATAAAGTGCAGTTGTAACCACACCATTTAGTGAAATTTATACCCAGTCTAAGAGATTCACTTGTACTCCAAATCTACTCAATAAACACACTAATTTGCATTTGCAATCACTTTATTGAATGACCACCAGATTAGAAAAGGACCAGCTTAAAAAAAAAAAAAAAAAACTCCAATTTATAATAGTTTTAATTTCAGTACCAAACCATATATTTAAACATAACCCAGGAAGCTGGTTGGCACCACCTAACCTGTGCTAGTCTCTTGAAATAGTGAGTGCTACAACCAAGCTATCTCTAATCACCCCCAATTCAAACCCACTCAGGGCTTACTGTTCATTGTCCCTATATATACCAAGCCATATGATTGCAGCAACCATGTCAGTAAAAAGCCTCTGAACCATTAAAGGGAAAATTCAGTGGGGGTGAGGCTGCAAAGCGACCACCTATTCATTTCCATCATCCGTGGAGATAGACAAAGTCATCTAAACTTTTGGACTGCAAGTAATGACAAGTCCCCTTATGGGTCTCAAAGTATGCCAAAAGCAAGATGCTGGATTGAAGAACTTACAGCTTTTTAAAAATAACAGCAGTATAGGCAAAACATAGAAATGTAAACAAAAATGTTGTTGAATTGTACTCCTAATGGGTACATAAAGCTGTTGATTGAATATAACTAAACTACAAGCATTCAAGTGTACTCCATCAGACAAAAAAAAAAAAAAAGAAATCTTTGTCCAGTTATGCCATTTCCAAATACTCAGTCATATAGAAGCCTACTATTTCTGCTGAATGAGCTACCAGGTGGTTGATGAAATGCCTCAACAACTTGATAGCCACAGGTTTTAGAGCGCTCTTCCAAAGGAATCTTCGTACCAGTTCAGACCAAAAAAATCAACATATTGGAATGAAAAGTGCATACATTGGAAAGGTCTGGTAAGAACCTGGCTAGTAAAGCCTTCTTAGGAATTGTAATCAGATTATTACATTTGAGATGGATGATCACAGCACTGTGGTTAGTCCAGTAAGTCAGCAACTGATGTTACACATCCCAAAACTAGAACCAGGATAAGCCAAGATAACTGAAATAATGGACAACCCATTGAGTTCATAAATTCATAGATGTGTGCTAGGCATACCTCTCAACCTGAAATCATAAAAAATCTGGACAAAGGCACATAAAAATAGGTGCACAGCTGTACACTGATTAACATAAAATATGCATACATAATCATGTAACTCCACCCACTCTGGAATTGTGGGATACCGACTTTTAAACGCAAATTGAAGAACAGAAAATATTACATGCAAAATTAAACAGAACAATAGTGTTTTATTTAAATTAATATTTGCACTTGTATCAAACTTTGAACTTGTGCAGACTACAAAACTAAAATACAATTTTCTTTTATAAAACTAAATTAACTGCTTCAGCCTTCTACAACCAGAAAATAAATTAGCTGGATTTAAACAGAAGAAATCAGCAGATTTACAGACTGCTTTTATGCAAATGCAATCAGTTCTTTCAAAGCAAAGAAATGCAGCAATAACTGTAATAATATATGGATGTAGCTAACTCTAGGAATACATTCAATATAATTTCTACAAAAATCATCATTATGAAACAATATTTTCTATGGAAAATATTTAAGCAATCTATTGCAGAACTATCCATACAAAACATTACATTTGAAACACTTGCATTTAGGCTTTTGAACTAACATTGCTTTTAGTTGTTTTTTTAAAAATGATCATCTACAAATAAAGTACCTGTTGCCCTTGAAGAATAAATTGCCTATGTTACATTAAAAACTGTTAAGCTAGTAATATTACAATAGGGAATGGATGTCAGACTGATAACAGGTTCATAGTTACTAGGTATCTCTGGCAAAGAGGACTTTCTCAGGACTGCAGCATCCAGCCCCTTTAAAAGTGCAACACAGTACAATATCAGCAAACCATCTACATGCTGTGGGAGCAGAACCCACAGCCTTCTGCATCCAAAACAAGTACACTACCTGTTGTGCTACTAACAACACAAACAGATTTGGCATAAGCAGTACAAAACTTCTCTCCCCCCCCTGAAGAATTATGCAGCACAAGAACTCTGGAAAAAGCCAGCATTTATTGGGGGGGGGGGGGCAAAGGCTCAAAACCAGGGGCACATTTTAGACATTGCTAGAATAAAATGTTTTGTGTTACCATGCTTTTCCTGAAAGATAGGACGACCAAGCAGCCGCTACCCCAAAACACGTGCAACACATATCTCACAAAGCCAGTGTGCCAAACAGTCACAGCCCTTAAGACTAAACAACACACCTGATACACTTGTAATAGGTGACTCTATCGTCAGGCATACTGACGTCCCGCTCACCAGGCTGAACAAGGAGAGGGTCACGGTGAGCAGCCTGTCGGGCGCTAGGATCCGCCACATAACACAAGCACTCAGGTCACTCCAAGGCAAGTACAAATATGACTCAGTCATTGTCCATGCTGGTGTGAATGACCTGAGACGTACCTCCCTGGACTACATGAAAAGAGACATAAAGGAGCTCTCTGAGCATGTAGCCCAGGCCGGTATGACCCTGACCTTGAGTAGCATCTTACCCTCACCAAGAATGATGCCACAATATGAAGACAAGATGATCAATTTCAACAATTGGCTTAAGTACTGGTGTCATTCAAAGGGGATCCAATGCCTGTCACCTTGGGATGATATGCTCGACAAACCACGATGCCTCGCTAGGGACGGCTTGCACCTGTCACCCCTGGGCTTTCGGATATTGGCAAAGGCTCTTGCTACCTCCATAGTGCCTTTTTAGGCAAGGCTCAAAAGACAAACCCACCTCCATAGGTATCACAAGGGATAAGAAACTAAGAGTAATGCTACTCAACGCCAGAAGTCTAAACCTCAAGATGCACGCACTCGAAACTCTCCTTAGCATGGAAAACATCGATATCTGTGCAGTAACAGAAACCTGGTTCAGGGCTCCCGAGAGCACCCCAGCACTACCAGGTTATACCTCATACCATGCTTTTCGGCCCCAAAACGTGGACCGAACCACAAAAGGAGGGGGAGTATCGATATTCATCAAAGATACCCACACCTCCAGGTTGGTGGCAAAGCAGGAAGCATCAGAGACTATCCTTGTGCAACTAACAGTGGGTAAAACTGCCATCCAGTTTATAGCCTGCTACAGACCACCCTCCCAAACCCAGGAACCCCACTCAGCCTTCCTGAGAACACTGGAAAATATGAAGGTCTCTCCAAACACCATTATATTGGGCAACTTCAACTACCCAAACATAGACTGGGAGCATTACTCTAGCTCCAACACCCTCGCCCAAAGGTTCCTCGAATTTAAAAACTCAAATGCTATGGAACAACTTGTTACCACTCCCACAAGAGGGGAAAACATACTGGACCTGATCATCACCAACATGGGGACTCTGTGCTCCAGACAAGAAGTGTATCCCTCACTGGTAAGATCAGACCATAAACTAATCTCACTGGATATTCACATCCCGACCCCACCCCCTGCCCAAAAAACCACAGTGAAAAACTTTTCTAAAGCAAATTTCACACTCCTCAAAACTGAGGTGGAATCCTTCAAAGCCCCCGGGCCTGTGGAAAATACGGCCCAGACTGCAGAATCCTTTATAAACGCATTCTATGAACACCTTCAGGAATGCATGGATCATGCAATCCCAAATAAAACCAAGACCCAATCCTCCAAAGGCAGGCGTCCTGTCTGGTGGACCCCAGCCATAAACAAACTATACAATAGAAGGAGGAAGCTACTAAATGATAGAGCAAAATCCCAAAAAGGGAAGGCATCACTGATCAGTATTAGCAAAAACTACGGGCACACATAAAATTGTCTAAGGCCAGCTTCAAGAGAAAAATTGCACAGGACACTAAGGATAATCACAAGGCTTTCTTTAGTTATGTTAGGAACCTGGGTGGTAATTCCCAGATATGCTCAGAATTAGTCCAAAATGACAAAAAATACACCGAACCCACAGACATTGCCAACATCCTAGCTGACAGGATCAGCGCAAACTCCCCACCAAAAGGGCAAATATCTATCCCAGCAGAGTGCTGCCCCCCTGACATCTCAGATGCTCAGGTAAGAGCCGCCCTCTCCAAAGCAAAAAACACAGCATCAATGGGACCAGATGGTGTCCCGGGCTGCGCCCTACATGAACTCCAAGAAGAGCTAAACCCAAACATAAAACTACTGTTCAATCTCAGCCTTACTACAGGATATGTGCCCAAAGAGTGGCGTACAGCAACAGTGGTCCCTCTCCATAAAGGTGGTGCCTCAACGGATCCTGGAAACTATCGCCCCATAAGCCTGACTAGCTTGGTCTGCAAAACTATGGAAAGGATCATCATGGACCTCATAAATAAAGATATTGGGGACCTACAAACACTGGATCCTACCCAGTTCGGCTTTAAGGGCAGATCCTGCCTCTTAAACGTGGTTGATTTCTTTGAAACAGTCACCAAGGCCATTGACGAGGGGAAGGTGGTCCACACAGCCTACCTGGACCTCGCAAAAGCCTTCGATACAATACCCCACTCGGGCATTATAGATAAGCTCAGCAGCTTAAATATAAACCCCTATGTCACTAGATGGATTGCAAACTGGCTCAAGGACAGAACCCACATGGTTAGAATTGCTGGAGCCATGTCAGACTCCAAACCAGTTACAAGTGGTGTCCCACAAGGCTCAGTCCTGGGACCTCTCTTGTTCGGTATATATTTCTCGGAGGTACAGGCCAACACGGAAGGACTGTTGCTGACCAAGTTCGCAGATGACTGCAAACTGGGCGCCATAATCGACTCTCCAGCCGACACAAGCATCCTCCAAAAGGGCCTCATAGAAACAGACAACTGGTGCCAGAGCCATGGCCTCAAGCTAAATGCCAAAAGTGTATAGTCATCCCCTTTGGCAAAAACAAAGTGCCCACAAATTACCACATAGGTGGTAATCCATTAAGTACAGAAGAAGTAATTAGGGACCTGGGGACCCAAGTTGATAGCAATCTCTCATTTGACAACCACATGGCCAAAGTGGTTAGAAAAACATTTTATATAGCCCACCTAATCATGAAGGGATTCACATCTAGATCAGGGAGGTCATCGTGCCTCTTTACTCATCCCTCATCAGGCCCATAATTGAGTACAATGCCCCTTTTGGGATGTACCTTACCAGACACCTGCAGCAACTGGAAAGACCCCAAAAGTACCTCACCAAGAGGATCAAAGGGCTCAAACAGATGCCATATGCTGCCCGGTTAAAGAAACTCCAGCTCTACTCAGTGGCATACCACCTGTTCAGAGGCGATCTGTGCCTGACGTATAAAGCCATGTCCAACCCGGAATTAATGGACATGCTGCACCTCAGAAAATCCAAATCCCATCGAGCTACGCTCGAGACTTGAACCTCAGCACTGAAATAAATAGGACATGCT